>NC_141874.1:461014347-461317378 GCF_056163025.1 Triticum urartu | reverse complement strand
TGGTGCACTAAAGCAACGTAAGTATTTCCCTCAGTTTTTGAGAACCAAGGTATCAATCCAGTAGGAGACCACGCGCGAGTCACCTCGTACCTACACAAACAAATAAGAATCTCGCAACCAACGGGATAAAGGGGTTGTCAATCCCTTCACGGCCACTTGCAAGAGTGAGATCTGATAGAGATGATAATAATAAGATAAGTATTTTTGGTATTTTTGTGATATAGATTGAAATTAAATGATAGCAAAATAAAGTAGATGGGAAACTTATATGATGGATAATAGACCCGGGGGCCATAGGTTTCACTAGTGGCTTCTCTCAAGAGCATAAGTATTACGGTGGGTGAACAAATTACTGTCGAGCAATTGATAGAAAAGCGAATAATTATGAGAATATCTAGGCATGATCATGTATGTAGGCATCGCATCCGTGACAAGTAGACCGAAACGATTCTGCATCTACTACTATTACTCCACACATCGACCGCTATCCAACATGCATCTAGAGTATTAAGTTCATAAGAACAGAGTAACGCCTTAAGTAAGATGACATGATGTAGAGGGATAAACTCATGCAATATGATGTAAACCCCATCTTGTTATCCTCGATGGAAACAATACAATATGTGTCGTTTCCCTTTCTGTCACTGGGATCGAGAACCGCAAGATTGAACCCAAAGCTAAGCACTTCTCCCATTGCAAGAAAGATCAATCTAGTAGGCCAAACCAAACTGATAATTCGAAGAGACTTGCAAATATAAACCAATCATACATAAAATAATTCAGAGAAGATTCAAATATTGTTCATAGATAATCTGGATCATAAACCCACAATTCATCAGATCTCGACAAACACACCGCAAAAGAAGATTACATCGAATAGATCTTGAAGAGAATCAAGGAGAACTTTGTATTGAGATCCAAAGAGAGAGAAGAAGCCATCTAGCTACTAGCTATGGACCCGAAGGTCTGAAATAAACTACTCACACATCATCGAAGGGGCATTAGAGTTGATGTAGAGGCCCTCCGTGATCAATGCCCCCTCTGGCGGAGCTCCGGAAAAGGCCCCAAGATGGGATCTCTTGCGTACAGAAGGTTACGGCGGTGGAATTAGGTTTTCGTGGTGCTCCAGGATGTTTGCGGGGTATATGGATATATATAGGAGGAAGAAGTAGGTCAGTGAAGCAACGAGGGGCCCACGAGGGTGGAGGGCGCGCCCAGGGGGTGGGCGCGCGCCCCTGCCTCGTGGCCTGCTCGACTGTTTCTTGACGTCCACTCCAAGTCTCCTGGATCACGTTTGTTCCAAAAATAACACTCCCGAAGGTTTCATTCTGTTTGGACTCCGCTTGATATTCCTTTTCGGCGAAACTCTAAAATAGGCAAAAAAACCAGCAATTTGGGCTGGGCCTCCGGTTAATAAGTTAGTCCGAAAAATAATATAAAAGTGTAAAAATAAGCCTATTAACATCCAAAATAGATAATATAATATCATGGAACAATAAAAAATTATAGATACGTTGGAGACGTATCAGCATCCCCAAGATTAATTCCTGCTTGTCCTCGAGTAGGTAAATGATAAAAACAGAATTTTTGATGTGGAATGCTTCCTAACATATTTCTCAATGTAATTTTTCTTTATTGTGGGATGAATGTTCAGATCTGAAAGATTCAAGATAAAATTTTAATATTGACATAGAAATAATAATACTTCAAGCATACTAACTAAGCAATCATGTCTTCTCGAAATAACATGGCCAAAGAAAGTTATCCCTACAAAATCATATAGTCTGGCTATGCTCTATCTTCATCACACAAATAATAAATCATGCACAACCCCGATGACAAGCCAAGCAATTGTTTCATACTTTTGATGTTCTGAAACTTTTTCAATCTTCACGCAATATATGAGCGTGAGCCATAGAGAAGACAAAAAAGGAGAAGATAGTCTCACATCAACTAGGCGTGTCAACGGGCTATGGAGATGCCCATTAATAGATATCAATGTGAGTGAGTAGGGATTGCCATGCAACGGATGCACTAGAGCTATAAGTGTATGAAATCTCAACAAAAGAAACTAAGTGGGTGTGCATCCAACTGGCTTGCTCACGAAGACCTAGGGCAATTTGAGGAAGCCCATCATTGGAATATACAAGCCAAGTTCTATAATGTAAAATTCCCACTAGTTTATGAAAGTGACAACATAAGAGACTCTCTATCATGAAGATCATGGTGCTACTTTGAAGCACAAGTGTGGAAAAAGGATAGTAACATTGTCCCTTCTCTCTTTTTCTCTCATTTCTTTTTTCTTTTTTTTATTTGGGCCTTCTTCTTTTTTTGGCCTCTTTTTTTCTTTTTTTTTCGTCCGGAGTCTCATCCCGACTTGTGGGGGAATCATAGTCTCCATAATCCTTTCCTCACTAGGACAATGCTCTAATAATGATGATCATCACACTTCTTTTTTTACTTATAACTCAAGAATTACAACTCAATACTTAGAACAAAATATGACTCTATGTGAATGCCTTCGGCGGTGTACCGGGATATGCATTGAATCGAGAGTGACATGTATGAAAGAATTATGAATGGCGGCTTTGCCACAAATACGATGTCAACTACATGATCATGCAAAGCAATATGACAACGATGAAGCGTGTAATAACAGACGGAACAGTGGAAAGTTGCATGGCAATATATCTCGGAATGGCTATGGAAATGCCATAATAGGTATGTGGTATATGGTACCGGTGAAAGTTGCGCGGTACTAGAGAGGCTAGAAAATGTGGAAGGGTGAGGGTGCGTATAATCCATGGACTCAATATTAGTCATAAAGAAGTCACATACTTATTGCAAAAATTTATTAATTATCGAAACAAAGTACTACGCGTATGCTACTAGGGGGTTAGATTGGTAGGAAAAGACCATCGCTCGTCCCCGACCGCCACTCATAAGGAAGGCAATCAATAAATAAATCATGCTCCGACTTCATCACATAACGGTACACCATATGTGCATGCTACGGGAATCACAAACTTCAACACAAGTATTTCTCAAATTCACATCTACTCAACTAGAATGACTCTAATATCACCATCTCCATATCTCAAAACAATCATCCAGTATCAAACTTCTCATAGTATTCAATGCACTTATATGAAAGTTTTTATTATGCCTAAAAGAAAATTTCCATGTTGTTCTAAAGGACTCTCAAAATAATATGAGTGAATCATGAGAGATAAATTATTTCTATAAACTAAAACCACCACCGTGCTCTAAAAGATATAAGTGAAGCACTAGAGCAAAAACTATATAGCTCAAAAGATATAAGTGAAGCACATAGAGTATTCTAATAAATTCTAATTCATGTGTGTCTCTCTCAAAAGGTGTGTACAGCAAGGATGATTGTGGTAAACTAAAAATCAAAGACTCAAATCATACAAGACGCTCCAAGCAAAACACATATCATGTGGCGAATAAAAATATAGCTCCAAGTAAAGTTACCGATGAACGAAGAAAAAAGAGGGGATGCCTTCCGGGACATCCCCAAGCTTAGGCTTTTTGGTGTACTTGTATTTTACCTTGGGGTGCCATGGGCATCCCCAAGCTTAGGCTCTTGCCACTCCTTGTTCCCTAATCCATCAAATCTTTACCCAAAACATGAAAACTTCACAACACAAAACATAAACGAGAATCTCGTGAGCTCCGTTAGCGAAAGAAAACAAAACACCACTTCAAGGTACTGTAATGAACTCATTATTTATTTATATTGGTGTTAAACCTACTTTATTCCAACTTCTCTATGGTTTATAAACTCTTTTACTAGCCATAGATTCATCAAAATAAGCAAACAACACACGAAAAACAGAATCTGTCAAAAACAGAACAGTCTGTAGTAATCTGTAACTAACGCAAACTTCTGGAACCCCAAAAATTCTAAAATAAATTGATTGACGTGAGGAATTTATCTATTAATCATCTGCAAAAAGAATTAACTAAATAGCACTCTCCAATAAAAAATGGCAGCAATTCTCATGAGCGCTAAAGTTTCTGTTTTTTACAGCAATATCAAAAAGACTTTCCCCAAGTCTTCCCAACGGTTCTACTTGGCACAAACACTAATTAAACACAAAAAACACAACCAAAACAGAGGCTAGATAAATTATGGAAAAAACTAACTCCCACACGTGTGGCATCTTGCACATCGCCCACACGCCTCTTTTACCATTCATTTTGCCACATATGAACGGATGACATCTGCACGAATCTTTTTGGTTTTCAGCTTTAAAAAGTTTTATCTCCTAATTAAAAAATCAAATTAAAAATTTGTTTTCACCATTAAATCCGTCTCGACGAGATCTTCAAAACTAGACCCCATGTTGATATGCTTCGACGAAATTTTTTTATTTGCCCAAAAGTTGGCATGATGTTTACACTGTAGTTGCCATAGTGCTTAAACTAAAGTTGCCATGTGGTAGTTTCAGTTTGTAGAGTATGGCAATTTTAGTATTTTGATCATGGCAACTCCAGTACTTTGACCATGAAATTTATTTTTTGTATGAACCATGGAAATTTTAAGTGCATGTATCATGTCAATTTAAGTTTATGTTTCATGGCAAGTCTAGTTTCTTAATTCCCGTTTATAAATGTCAAAATTTACTTTTAAATGTAGAAGAAAATAGCTGAAACATATTATGGCAACTTCAGTGTAAACACCATGGCAATTCATGTGCAATAGACATGGCAACTTTTAACCCAAAAAATCATCAAAATATATTGATATGAGATCTAGTTTCAAAGATCTCGTCGCGAGGGATCTAATGGTGAAAACGGATCTTCAATCGGATTTTTCATTTAAGAGATAAAACATTTTAAAACTGAAAATCCAAAAAGATTCCCACATGCATGCATGCGGTGACGTGGCGCAATCTCTGTGTTATAGAACGTGTGGGCTGGTTTCGCTCCCACCACACGTGTGGGGGTTAGCGCTGTCCTAAATTATTTATTATTAAACAGGATCAAAAAGCAAGAAATAAAAATAAAATTGGGTTGCCTCCCAACAAGCGCTATCGTTTAACGCCCCTAGCAAGTCATAAAAGTGAGGATAGATCTAGGTATTGTCATCTTTGGTGGGCAATCCATAAGTGGCTCTCATAATAGATTCATATGGTAATTTAATTTTCTTTCTAGGGAAGTGTTCCATGCCTTTCCTTAACGGAAATTGGAATTTAATATTCCCTTCCTTCATATCAATAATTGCACCAATCGTTCTAAGGAAAGGTCGACCAAGAATAATAGGACATGAAGGATTGCAATCTATATCAAGAACAATGAAATCTACGGGCACATAATTTCTATTTGCAACAATAAGAACATCATTAATCTTTCCCATAGGTTTCTTAATAGTGGAATCCGCAAGGTGCAAGTTTAAAGAACAATCATCAAATTCACGGAAACCTAGCAAATCACACAAATTTTTTGGGATTGTGGAAACACTAGCACCCAAATCACACAAAGCATAGCATTCATTATCTTTAATTTTAATTTTAATTGTAGGTTCCCACTCATCATAAAGTTATCTCGGGATAGAAACTTCCAACTCAAGTTTTCTTCATAAGATTGCATAAAAGCATCAACGATATGTTTAGTAAAAGCTTTATTTTGACTATAAGCATGAGGAGAATTTAACACACATTGCAACAAGGAAATACAATCTATCAAAGAGCAATTATCATAATTAAATTCCTGGAAATCCAAGATAGTGGGTTTGTTGCTATCTAAAGTTTTAACCTCTTCAATGCCACTTTTAACAATTTTTGCATCAAGGTCTAAAAACTCCGAATTTTTGGGACGCCTTCTAACTAAAGTTGACTCATCTCCAGTCCCATCATTATCAAGATTCATATTGCAAAAAAGATTTAATAGGGGACACATCAATCACTTTTAGATCTTCATCCTTATTATCATGAAAACTAGAAGAACACGCTTTCACAAAGCAATCTTTCTTAGCACGCATCATAGCGATTCTTTCTTTGCACTCATCAATGGAAATTCTCATGGCTTTGAGAGACTCATTGATATCATGCTTAGGTGGAATAGATCTAAGTTTCAAAAAATCAACATCAAGAGAAATTATATCCACGTTCCTAGCCAACTCATCAATCTTAAGCAATTTTTCTTCAAACAAAGCATTGAAACTCTTTTGCGAACTAATAAATTCTTTAATACTAGATTCAAAATCAGAGGGCATCTTATTATAATCTGCATAAGAATTGTTGTAGGAATTACCGTAATTATTAGAGGAATTACTAGGAAATGGCCTAGAATTAAAATTACCTCTATACGCGTTATTACCAAAATTGTTATTACCAACAAAATTCACATCCATAGATTAATTATTATTCTCAATCAAAGTAGACAAAGGCATATCATTAGGATCAGTAGGAGCACTCTTATTAGCAAACAATTTCATAAGTTCATCCATCTTTCCACTCAAAACATTAATCTCTTCAATTGCATGCACCTTTTTACTAGTAGATCTTTCAGTGTGCCATTGAGAATAATTAACCATAATATTATCTAGGAGTTTGGCAGCTTCTCCTAAAGTGATTTCCATAAAAGTGCCTCCCGTGGCCGAATCTAAAAGATTTCTAGAAACAAAATTCAATCAAGCATAAAAAATTGTATAATCATCCATAAATTCAATCCATGTGTAGGTCAATTACGTATCATTAATTTCATCCTCTCCCAAGCTTGTGCAACATGTTCATGATCAAGTTGATTTAAATTCATAATATCGTTTCTAAGAGAGATGATCTTAGCGGGAGGAAAATACTTAGAGATAAAAGCATCTTTGCACTTATTCCATGAATCAATACTATTTTTAGGCAAAGACGAAAACCAAGCTTTAGCACGATCTCTAAGTGAAAACGTAAATAGCTTAAGTTTAACAATATCATTATCCACATCTTTCTTCTTTTGCATATCACACAAATCAACAAAGTTGTTTAGATGGGAAGCGACATCTTCACTAGGAAGGCCAGAAAACGGATCTTTCATGACAAGATTCAGCAAAGCAGTATTAATTTCACAAGATTCAGCATCGGTAAGAGGAGCAATCAGAGTGCTAATAAAATCATTATTGTTGGTATTGGAAAAGTCACACAATTTAGTATTATCTTGAGTCATCGTGACAAGCAAACAATCCCACACACAAGCAAAAAAGCGAAGAAGCAAAAGAGGCAAATTGAAAAGGAGAAGGGGAACGGAAAAAGAGGGAAAATAAAACAGCAAGGGTGAAGTGGGGGAGAGGAAAACGATAGGGTGGGTACTGGGTATGTAATGCGAAAGATAAGAGTTGTGATGGGTACTTGGTATTTCTTGACTTGGTGTAGATCTCCCCGGCAATGGTGCCAGAAATCCTTCTTGCTACGTCTTGAGCACTGCGTTGGTTTTCCCTTGAAGAGGAAAGGGTGGTGCACTAAAGCAGCGTAAGTATTTCCCTCAGTTTTTGAGAACCAAGGTATCAATCCAGTAGGAGACCATGCACGAGTCACCTCGTACCTACACAAACAAATAAGAACCTCGCAACCAACGCGATAAAGGGGTTGTCAATCCCTTCACGGCCACTTGCAAGAGTGAGATCTGATAGAGATGATAATAATAAGATAAGTATTTTTGTGATATAGATTGAAAGTTAAAGATAGCAAAATAAAGTAGATGGGAAACTTATATGATGGAGAATAGACCCGGGGGGGGGGGGGCATAGGTTTCACTAGTGGCTTCTCTCAAGAGCATAATTATTACGATGGGTGAACAAATTACTGTCGAGCAATTGATAGAAAAGCGAATAATTATGAGAATATCTTGGCATGATCATGTATATAGGCATCACGTCCGTGACAAGTAGATCGAAACGATTCTGCATCTATTACTATTACTCCACACATCGACCGCTATACGGCATGCATCTAGAGTATTAAGTTCATAAGAACAGAGTAATGCCTTAAGTAAGATGACATAATGTAGAGGGATAAACTCTTGCAATATGATGTAAACCCCATCTTGTTACCTCGATGGCAACAATATAATACGTGTCGTTTCCCTTTCTGTCACTGGGATCGAGCACCGCAAGATTGAACCCAAAGCTAAGCACTTCTCCCATTGCAAGAAATATCAATCTAGTAGGCCAAACCAAACTGATAATTCAAAGAGACTTGCAAAGATAAACCAATCATACATAAAAGAATTCAGAGAAGATTCAAATATTGTTCATAGATAATCTGGATCATAAACCCACAATTCATCGGATCTCGACAAACACACCGCAAAAGAAGATTACATCGAATAGATCTCCAAGAGAATCGAGGAGAACTTTGTATTGAGATCCATAGAGAGAGAATAAGCCATCTAGCTACTAGCTATGGACCCGAAGGTCTGAAATAAACTACTCACACATCATCGGAGGGGCCATGGAGTTGATGTAGAGGCCCTCCATGATCAATGCCCCTCCGGCGGAGCTTCGGAAAAGGCCCCAAGATGGGGTCTCTTGGGTACAGAAGGTTGCGGTGGTGGAATTAGGTTTTCGTGGTGCTCCTGGATGTTTGCGGGGTATATGGATATATATAGGAGGAAGAAGTAGGTCGGTGGAGCAACGAGGGGCCCACAAGGAGTGCGCGCCCAGGGGGTGGGCGCACCCCCTACCTCGTGGCCTCCTCGATTGTTTCTTGACGTCCACTCCAAGTCTCCTGGATCACGTTTGTTCCAAAAATAACGCTCCCGAAGGTTTCATTCCGTTTGATATTCCTTTTCGGCGAAACTCTAAAATAGGCAAAAAAAACAGTAATTTGGATGGGCCTTCGGTTAATAGGTTAGTCCCAAAAATAATATAAAAGTGTAAAAATAAGCCTATTAACATCCAAAATAGATAATATAATAGCATGGAACAATCAAAAATTATAGATACGTTGGAGACGTATCATGCTACATCACAAAGTTTGATCAAGTCAGATTTGAACCACTCTGTGTGAGGAGCACTTGGAGTCCCCGATTCGTCATAGACTTAAACTTCCAAAACCTCTTTGTGCATTTCGGTATGACCGAGTCATCCATTTCGGTCACACCGAGATCACTAAGTTGCTCTAGGTTTTCAATCTCGGTGCAACCGATTTGAACTTTTCGGTCACACCGAGTTGCAGTAACCGCTTGCGATTCTGCATCTGGGTGCCACTGAATTGTTCCACTCGGTCACACTGACAGGGTCGGGATATATAAACCCACACGTGAGATTTTGGAAATTTCTTCAAAACCTCTCAGCCCACGCGTGTCCTGCTCTGCCGCCTCGGGTCTCCGGATCGTCCTCTCGCCGCCAGCGACCTCCCGCCGCTGGTTTCCATCGCCGTCAACGGATATCTGCCCCTCTGTTGCCGCCGTAGCGAACTCCGCTGAATTAGGGTACGAGTTTGATCCTTTGTGTTACTCTTTTAACTCCGATTCATAGCACATTACTTTGCCATGTTCATGACCACGTATGCAATCAATCTACCCACTAAAAACATCCTCTAGACTAGATTGGATTTGAAAATTTAGGGTTAAGTCTCCGCCGAACTCATCTTGGACCGACCGAATTGTAGAAATCGGTCTCACCGATTTGGCTTAGGCCATTGCAGTTGCACTTTCGGTCTGACCGAAAACTGCAAATCGGTGTGCCCGAGTTCGATTCTTTGTGAAACCCTAGAAGTCTTGGTGCCACTGAACTGTGACTCGGTCTGACCGAGTTCACTAGTTTAGGTTCCAAAAGCTTCTTCGGTATCACCAAGTTTACAAATCGGTAGCTCCGAAATGCTTTCTGTGAAGAACTAAAACTAAGTTTTTAAGTCATCCTTTTTGCAAAACCTCTGCACTTTGTGATGCATATCCACTCTACCTCGTCTGTTTTCAGTATCACCGAGTTCACAGGGTCTGCTGTTAGTAAGTTTGCCGAGATGTCTGACCAGAGCGACAGCCAGAACAAGTCAGAGGAATAGGTGCAATTGAGTGAGGGCACTAGTCCCTCTAGCACTTCTGATGATGGCAGCAGGAGCACACCAAGCAACTTGCCCAAAGCAGCCACCAGGTCAAGGAAGAAGAAAACCTCAGATTCTGAAGATGAGGACTATGTGGCTGTTGAGGAGGAAGTCAGCTCCAAGAAGAAGGTGCTGAAGAAGGAGTATGGCACAGTTGCATCAACTAAGTCTGGCTTGCACAAGAAGGCCCCTGCCAAGAGGGTGCCAACCTTAAAGGTGAGAGCCTCAACTGCTGAAATATCCAAGCCAACTGAAGAGGTTGTTGGAGAAGGAAAGAAGATGAAGTAAAGGGTCAAGAAGATCACTGCCAGAGTGCTTGGTAGATCCTCCATTATGAAAGATCCAGAGGAAGAGGAGGAGGAAGAGAATGCTGCACCAGCTCCCAAGTCTCAGAAGCTTATGGGAGATGCAATTAAGTCAGGGGCTGCTCCATCTAAGCCCAAATCTGCTCCCAAGGCTGCTGCTCAGAAACCCCCAAAGCCCAAGAGGAACACCAGGAGTATACCTGCTGAGGAGAAGAACAAGGCCCCAATGCCTGAAGCTGAACAAGAGGAAGATGATTGTCTTGTTTTGAGGAAGTTGAAGCCCAAAATTCCTGACCACAATGATGCTCATCCAGTCACCGAGGGCATGCATGTCAGGAAAGAAGCAGGACTGGGATTGTGGAGACAGTCTGATCCTTATGCTGTTAGGAGGAGGACTGCAGTTGACTACAGGTTCCATACAAAGGAACAACAAGACTTCTATGAGACAATTTTGCTTGACAAGAAGCCCATTGTATGTCACATGAAATGGGTCGATTGGGAATACATCCAGGAAAATGAAGATCACTTCCCAGGAGTTTATGACAGCTTTAAGGCATGTGGAGTAGATGAGTTTGTTGGACAAAAGCTCACCAAATGGAATGATGAGCTGATCATGCAGCTTTACTCCACTGCCCACTTCTATCCAGATGGGAGGATAGTATGGATGTCTAAAGGTACCAAGTACCAGTCCACAGTTGAAGAATGGGCCAAGCTAATCAATGCCCCCGAAGAACATGAAGATGACTTGGATGTGTATGCCACCAAGAAGAAAGACCACAACTCCATGCAAACATGTACAAAGAGATCCCTGATAAGGCTTTGGAAACACATAAGCTTGGATCTGTACACTTCTTGTTGTCTAGTCTGCCTACCATTAACTGGATCTTAAGGCACACATTGCTACCCAAGTCAGGAGATCACAAGATGATCAGAGGACACTCCATCAACATGCTGCAAATTTTTGATGTCCCTCAGAAGTTCAAAGTTATGAGCTTGATTGTAGAAACGATCAAGAGGACTATTGCTGATCAAAAGAGGAGTTGTGGGTATGCTCCACATATTCAGGAGCTCATCAATTCTAAGATGGTCACAGGAATTTATTTGTTGGACAAGGAGCATCTACCCTTACATCCTGAGTTTAAAGACAACACTGTTGTGATGAATGAGGAGGAACCATCATCAGCTCAAGTCCAGGAGAAGAGAGCCAAGGCAAAGGCTGAGAAAGCTGCCAAGATGCCCAGTGTTGAAGAGGCGTCTCAAGTTTTCCTAAAGAGCAAGCAAGATCGGTTAGGCTATCTGATTCAAGCTACATTGAGGATTGAGAAGGGCTTGGCCACCCTGACTCGGAATCAGGAGATCCTAGAGAGGATTGTGGAGACAAAATTCTATGATCTTGATCTGAAGGTGACTGAGATTCAGACTGCAGTTGAGCAGCTTTAGGAGGAAGCAGAGGAGAGGAGAAGAAAAGCAACTACCGATGCTTTTCAGCATGTGCCACGAGGTCCAAGATCTATTGCAGTGCCAGTTTCAGATACTAGAGCTACAGTGTCAGCACCAGCAGCTACAGCTCCAGTGCCACCTCCAGCATCCACTCCACCTCCACCAGCTCCAACTACATCATCAGAAGCCTCCTGAAGACCACCTCCCGAAGACCAAGCCTGAGATACGTATAGCACTATGCATTTTCGAACTTTTTGGTAACTTGTTGCCAAAGGGGGAGAAATATGTATAGATCATAGGCTTCGAGAGAGAGTGTCTTGCTGTTGGTTGAACTTTTTTAAGCGTGTGCTTGTGTGAGATACTTTATGACCTTATGTCCTTGTGAGATACTTATGTGATCATGTGGTTGATCATATGCTACCTTAATGCTTGTCGAATGATGCTATCTTTTACATCTCATATATGATCATTCACTTGCTTGGTGATGAGTGCATGCTTTTAATTTCTATCATTTTGAGTGCTCCACCAAGATGTATGTGACATGGAAGAGTAACCCATGAACCTAATCGATTGTGCATTTTCATTCAAAAGCAAATTTTAAATAATGCAAAAATTTAGGGGGAGCTCTTGCTTATCACATACTTCTCAAAGCGATGATGTATTTCAATCTTATTATCATTTGTCAAAGCTTTGATCTATATGTTGTCATCAATTACCAAAAAGGGGGAGATTGAAAGTGCAACTATCCCTAGGTGGCTTTGGTAATTCCTAACAACATATAGCTCATTAAGCTAATGCTATTTGAAGATAAATATTTCAGGAAAGCTCAATGATTAGCATGGCATGGATTAGAAAGTGGACCCCTCAAAATGCTAAGGACAAAAGATTGGCTCAAGCTCAAAGCACAAGACTCTACATTTTACTTTTAGTGATCCAAGATCACATTGAGTCCATAGGAAAAGCCAATACTATTAAAAGGGGGTGAGGTGTTGCTTAATGAGTTACTTGCTCAAAATGCTTAGTGATATGCTCCAAAAATCCTCAACTACCTTCTCATATCCACATATGTCCCAAATCAAAAGTCAAACTCGGCCCCACCGAAATCTTCTATCCAGCGCCATCGTGTTCACTTGACATAGCCACTGCCTGAAACCCTAGTCACTTCGGTCTCACCAATAGGGATCTCGGTCTGACCGGGATGGGATTGCAAACTCTCTGTTTCCCTTTGTAATGTTTCGGTCTAACCGAAATGAGCGATCGGCCCACCGAGATTGCAACGCAAACTCTCTGTTTCCCTTTCGTAACGTTTCGGTCTAACCGAGATGAGCGAATCGATCTAACCGAGATGAGCGAATCGGTCCCACCAAGTTTGCCTGACCAACTCTCTGTTTGTCTATTACCAAAATCGGTCCCACTGAGTTTGTGTGATCGGTCTCACCGAGATTACGTTATGCCCTAACTCTAATGGAATTGGTCCCACCGAGTTGACATGTCGGTCCCACCAAAATGCCTAACGGTCACATTATGAACCAAATCGGTCTGACCGAGTTTTATGATTCGGTCCCACCGAGTTTGGTGATTTGTGTGTAATGGTTAGATTTTGTGTGGAGGCTATATATACCCCTCCACCCACTCTTCACTGAGTGAGAGAGCCATCAGAATATTCCTACACTTCCAACACACATTTCGTGAGAGACAACCACCTACACTTGTGTTGAGGTCAAGATATTCCATTCCAACCACATAAATCTTGATCTCTAGCCTTTCCCAAGTTGCTTTCCACTCAAATCATCTTTCTACCAAATCCTATCCTATGAGAGAGAGTTGAGTGTTGGGGAGACTATCATTTGAAGCACAAGAGCAAGGAGTTCATCATCAACACACCATCTATTACCTTTTCGAGAGTGGTGTCTCCTAGATTGGTTAGGTATCACTTCGGAGCCTCCGTCAAGATTGTGGAGTTGAACCAAGGAGTTTGTACGGGCAAGGAGATCGCCTACTTCGTGAAGATCTACCCTAGTGAGGCAAGTCCTTCGTGGGCGATGGCCATGGTGGGATAGACATGGTTGCTTCTTCGTGGACCCTTCGTGGGTGGAGCCCTCCAAGGACTCGCGCAACCGTTACCCTTCGTGGGTTGAAGTCTCCATCAACATGGATGTATGGTAGCACCACCTATCAGAACCACGCCAAAAATCTCCGTGTCTACATGGCGTTTGCTCCCTCCAAACTCCTCCCTTTACCTTCATATGCAATTGTTTTACATTACGCTGCTATACTCTTAGAATTGCATGTGTAGGTTGATTACTTTTATTGTGCTAAGTTGCTAAAATCTGCCAAGACTTAAAATTGGGAAAATGTTAGATTTTTATTTGGTCAAGTAGTCTAATCACCCCCCCTCTAGACATACTTTCGATCCTACAGTTGCATTGTCAGCGTTCTGGGAACGGGGGTCCCCAGACTTGCCTGCCTGCGGCCTGCGGCGTGGCTCAAAGGGGGCCCGGCACGGCCCATCTTCATCGATGCAAACCCAAGACCCTCGCGAGGGGCCAAGCCTCGCGGGGCGGACGACACGGAGCTTCCTCAGGCACGGCCACATCATGCTGGCTCGCGAGGAGGCGGAGAGATCAAGGCGGGGTACCTCACGAGGTGCCCGTGACGCAAGCCATGACGACCAAGGGCGCCAGGCGGGCGCCAGCCCGCGCAGTGTCCTCCTTTCCTCTTTGGTGCAAAGGGAGCAAGCGCAGGCGAGAGCATCAAGCAAAGGCACCCGTTTCGGTGCAACAAGACCAAGACCAGTCCAACGGCAGGGAGGAAGTCATTGTGGAGCCCAAGCCAGCGTCACCACCAGAGTCTTTGGCAGGCGAGGACTAGCTTTAGTCAGGATAAGTGTACCAGATGTTCCCCTTCAAAATGGCCAATTGTTGGCGCCCTTCCTGCTCAATATTTGGGAAGAGGCCCAGGGCCTTTTCCTATAAATAGGACTAGCCACCCACAAGGTGAAAAGGGGGGAAAATCAGAGAGAGAATCGAGAAGAGAGAGAGAGAGAATGGTGACTGAACTCCTCCTAGCAGTTCATCCCCACAGCCAAGAGCAGACCCTTGCGAGGCTGTTCTTCCTTGTATTGCTCATCATCATCAGCCCAAGAGGCAATCCACCGCACCACACACTGGAGTAGGGTATTACACCACAACGGTGGCCCGAACCAGTATAAACCCTGTGTCTCTTGTGCTGTTCTTCCCATAGCTTAGATCTCAGCGAGGCGGAGGGGTGCAGGTAGGTAGGAGGTGAAATCTCCGTGCGCACCCCAGTGTTCGAACCTCAAGGGTCAGCCGGAACCCGAAATCCGACATGCATAATCTCATAGTTAGAGGAACATCTATAAGTCATGAAGAAAGCAATAGCAATAAAACTAAACGATCATTATGCTAAGCTAACGGATGGGTCTTGTCCATCACATCATTCTCTAATGATATGATCTCGTTCATCAAATGACAACACATGTCTATGGTTAGGAAACTTAACCATCTTTGATTAACGAGCTAGTCAAGTAGAGGCATACTAGGGACACTCTGTTTGTCTATGTATTCACACATGTACAAAGTTTCCGGTTAATACAATTCTAGCATGAATAATAAACATTTATCATGATATAAGGAAATATAAATAACAACTTTATTATTGCCTCTAGGGCATATTTCCTTCAAGTTTGAACCATAGAAGCATGCTTTCCAACACCTCTAACATCATTTGATATTCTAAATAACAAGTCACTCAAGCAAGCAATCATATCATAATTGTATTTCAATTGTTTCATAACATTTGCATTGAAGTGATCTTGTTTTATAATATAATTTTCAACCTCATAAAGGCATTGGCTAGGATGCATATTGTGAGGATTGTCATTATCATTGAAATTCATTAGAGAATTTACCTCTACCACCTGAGGCAGTGGTGGTGTATTAAGCCCATGTATTTCTTCAATAAGGGGTAAATTTTTAACATCCTCACCTTTAATACATTTTTCCTTCATAGATATCTTTGCCTCTTGCATATCTTCAGGATTGAGATATAATATACTCCTCTTCTTCGAAGTGGGTTTAGGCAATGGTTCAAGAAGAGTCCAATCATCATAATTTTTTAATATATTATTCAATAATTCTTCAGCTTGCCCAACATTTTGTTCCCTGAAAACACAACCAGCACAACTATCTAGGAAGTCCCTAGAAGCATCGGTTAGTCGATTATAGAAAATATCAAGTATTTCATTTTTCTTAAGAGGATGATCAGGCAAAGCATTAAGTAGTTGGCAAAGCCTCCCCCAAGCTTGTGGGAGACTCTCTTCTTTGATTTGAACAAAGTTAAATATTTCCTACAAGGCACCTTGTTTCTTATGAGCAGGGAAATATTTTTCAGAGAAGTAATAAATCATATCCTGGGGACTACGCACACAACCAGGAGCAATAGTATTGTACCAAGCTTTGGCATCACCCTTTAATGAGAACGGAAATAAGTTGAGAATAAAGTAATAGGGAGTTTTCTCATCATGGGTAAAAAGTGTGTCTATGTCATTCAACTTAGTAAGATGTGCCACAACAATTTCAGTTTCATAACCATGGAAAGGATCAGATTCAACCAAAGTAATTAACTCTGGGTCGATAGAGAATTCATAATCCTTATCATCAATAAAGATAGGCGAAGTAGCAAACTTAGGATCACATTTCATTCTAGCATTCAGAGATTTTCTTTACGCTTGCATAATAATTTATCTAGATCATCTCTATCTCTGCAAGCAAGAATATCTCTAGTTGTATCCTCACTCATAACATAAACTTCCGATACCTTAGGGAATTCATATCTAGGAGGGCTAGTTCTAGCAGGTGTTTCAGGAGTTTCAGTTTCAAGCTCATCATCAGATTCAACAACATCATGTTTTATAACTCTAGCAATTTGTTTATCAAGAAATTCACCAAGTGACACATCATCATTAAGCAAGGTACTAGCATCATCATAAGAATTATCCATAGCAGAGGTGGCATCCTCAATAACTTGTGACATATCAGAATTAATAGCATGTGGTGGTGTTGCAAGTTTACTTATAACAGAAGGTGAATCTAAAGCAGAATTGGATGGCAGTTCCTTACCTCCCCTTGTCTTTGAGGGAAATATCTTAGTCTTAGCATCATTTAGATTCTTCATAGTGATAAAGTGATAATAATCCCAAGTGACTCAACAAATATAGCTATGCTCCCCGGCAACGGCGCCAGAAAAAGGTCTTGATAACCCACAAGTATAGGTGATCACAACAGTTTTCAAGGGTACAGTATTCAACCCAAATTTATAGATTCGACACAAGGGGAGCCAAAGAATATTTGAAGGTATTAGCAGCTGAGTTGTCAATTCAACCACACCTGGAGATTAATTATCTGCAACACACTACTGTAGGATGCTGCTAACGCGACACTACGATCAGAGACCCTACGAGGAAACTGTGTGCGATGCAATAATCGCAAACGGTGATGTAAAAAAAACCGTCAAAAAAGGTGCAAAACTTTTGTGATGACGGATGCATCAAACACGGTTCAAACTTTAGTTGCGTGTGCGATGCAGGGCATACAGTTTAGTTCAATTAACTATTTGCGATGAGGAGGAACAAAAGAAACGGGCAGCCAGATGAAGGTGTGTGCGATATACATCATAGGGTTCACTCGGATGAACTATTTGTGATTAGGCAACACAAAAGAAACGGGCAGCCAGATGAAGGTGTGTGTGATGTACATCATACGGTTCACTCAGATGAACTGTTTGTGATTAGGCAACACAAAAGAAACGGTCAGCCAGATCAAGGTGTGTGTGATATGCGGCATGCGGTTGACTCGGCCTTGTAGTGAGTGTGTGACCTCTGTGGCAACCGTTCACTCCCCACTAGCCTCTTCTTGTACCGTGGCAACCGTCCACCGCCTCTTCACCTTTCCCTCTCGATTTGAAACTACTGTCGCATGCTCTTCCTCCCTCCAGAAATCTCAGACTGCCCAGAGGTTGAGTACACCGGTATTCTACTGAGTTCAAATACGATCATGGTGACTGTCGTTCTACGGAAGATAGAAATTTGTCGAGTTCCCAACCGCTCTTGGGTGTCGGGACCCCGATCCTAAGTCACACCGATCTAGCATGTAACACATCATATCACTTTGTGGCCTCACGCACGGTATTCCCATGGGTGCCACCTTACCTGTCCCGGGACCGTTTGCGCCTTTTGGCTCACGTATATGATAGTGTCGCTAGCATCCATATGACAGAGAACCCGGGCCAACATGACTAGTCGTGAATCCAAAGTGGCACTAACTTACAGGTACATGCATACATGACCCAGCAACGAACGTGTCGATCATCAACGTATGAACCCAAGTCATAGCAAGCTACAAGGACGTAAAGGAACAATGCGTGACATTTCCCCGAAGGGACAGACACAGGAATAAAGAAGGACACATGCCGTCCAGCTTAAGTGTTCCAGAGCAGTAGCAAGCTACCATGGCTCAGTGGAAGCACTAGGAGACATTTCCCCATAAGAAAGGCTACCAAGAATAAACAACTAGGTGTTGGATCCCACACATGGCAATACACATTACATGTACGCATAACGTGCAAGTATGTGTTGTACAACAAGGCATCACAACATAACTCAACAACTCATATAGATAAAGGCCCAGAAGAGCCAACATAGCATTATATTACAAACAGGGGTCACATGACCCATCATTCAGAGCATACAAGCAACGAAAGCATAACATGTCTGAGTACAGACAACAACAACAACAACAACAACAAAAGGAAAAAACTGAGAAGCCTTACTATCTACAAGGCCCTCCCAAGGGTACAAGATAGTAGCTGAGATAACAAGCTACTCGTCGAAGTCCATGAGGAACTACTAGTGAGACTGAGGTCTCCTCTACAAAACATAAATAAAGCAAACGTGAGTACAAAGGTACTCAGCAAGACTTACATCAGATCCTATCATACATGCATTAGTATCAAGAAGGCAATGTGGAGTTTGGCTGCAGCAAGCCAGCTTTGACTCAGTGGCTATCCTGTTCTACGACTATGAGTAACTTCTTTGAGGTGAGAAAGCGCACACGAATCCACTAATCACCACTTCAATACACTACTATGGATTCAATCCCGTCTCCCTATGAGAAGGCCATCCATAGCACTCACACTTGTCTTGAGCATTTTAGAGTAACCACTTCAAGTTGTCTATGTACCATGTAAGCATCCAAGAAGTCCATTAGCGAGGACGCGGCTATTCGAATAGATCATGATAACCCTGCAGGGGTGTCCTTCTTCACCATGCTCTCACCATTTATCACCATGTACATGTTGTGTATCTTGGCAACCTTCAAGCAGAAGCCTGGCGAGGGTGTCGGCCACGACCTGACTAGCCACGGAAAACTCTAGTCCAGGTTTATTGCCTATTCGGGTTCTATCCGCAAGGGAGTCCGGCCGAGTTTCCATCACGGCCCCAAACGATGTGAGCAGGGTTCCCAAGCCCACCATCTGGGTGCCACTTAGTACACTGTGCCACTATGCCTAGTCTGTCCCAAGCCCACCCTGCCGGGTGCCACTCAGTAGAAAAATAGCACTACCTACAAACACCAGAAACTAGTTGCAACTCCTGGACAGAGATCAAGGCAGTTAATAAGTCGAGAGAGCTTGGAGCGCCCGGAGCCCAATGTGTGGTAGTAGCTAGTCATTGGACAACATACAAAGAACTCGGTTCTTAAGGACGGTCCCAATGAGACAACCCACCATGTACTCCTACATGGCCTCTCACCACTGCCTTTACCAAATCGTGTTCACACACTTAACTCTCAGCATCAGAACATGGCATAACACTCCAATTCATTCCTGATGAATCAAACCTGACACAACTCTAAGCAATAGTAGGCATGGCATGGTATGAACACAACATGGCTCAATCAACTCCTACACATGCTAGTGGGTTTCAACTATTTACTGTGGCAATGACAGGTCATGCAGAGGAATGGGTTCAACTACCGCAACATAAAGTGGCAGTTGAATCGTTGTTGTCCTAATGCAATAAAAGAGAGCAGGAGCAAGAGAGTGGGGTTGTATTGGAATGAACAAGGGGCTTTGCTTGCCTAATAGATCAACAGGGGGTCACTGCTCCTCTGACAGGTACTCTAGAATGGTCTCGGAAGCAGGACCTATCGAGAAGGACGGTGCCGGCAATCAATACACAAACATATGCAACAATATCATGCATGATCATGGCATGTAGATGTGATGTTGTTTGTGCTAATGCAACCAGCAACAAGTTCAATGGAGCTCATTTGAATCAAGGATTCAAATGCAACTCCAAACTTAAGCATTTAAAATGCCCTTTATGTGTTTTCACTTATACAGTAGGTATAAGTTGGTTTGTTGATAACCCACAAGTATAGGGGATCGCAATAGTTTTCGATAAGTAAGAGTGTCAAACCCAACGAGGAGCTAAAGGTAGAACAAATATTCCCTCAAGTTCTATCGACCACCGATACAACTCTACGCACGCTTGACGTTCGCTTTACCTAGAACAAGTATGAAACTAGAAGTACTTTGTAGGTGTTGTTGGATAGGTTTGCAAGATAATAAAGAGTACATAAATAAAAAGTAGGGGATGTTTAGATAAAGAAACAATAAAGTAAATATAGCAAGTGTGGAAAAGTGGTGGTAGGAGTTGCGAAATTGTCCCTAAGCAATTGACTACTTTACTAGACCGATAGCAAGTATTATGTGGGAGAGGCCACTGCTAGCATGTCATCCTAGACTTGGAATTCTATGCACTTATGATTGGAACTATTAGCAAGCATTCGCAACTACTAATGTTCATTAAGGTAAAACCCAACCATAGCATTAAGATATATTGGTCCCCCTTCAATCTCGTATGCATCAATTTCTATGCTAGGTTGAAGCTTCTGTCACTCTTGCCCTCCAATACATAGTCCTATCAACATACAATTAACCCTAGGGTGTGATCCACGCGCGCAATCATATGATGGGAACCAAAGGACAGCAACATAACCACAAGCAAATTAAATCAATCATAGAAATTCATCAACCACCGATAGGACACCGAAAATCTACTCAGACATCATAGGATGGCAACACATCATTGGATAATAATATGAAGCATAAAGCACCATGTTCAAGTTGAGGGTACAGCGGGTTGCGGGGGAGTGGACCGCTGTAGATAGAGGGGGGAAGGTGATGGAGATGTTGGTGAAGATGGCGGAGGTGTTGGTGTAGATCGTGGTGATGATGATGGCCCCCGGTTGCACTCCGGTGCCACCGGAAGCGAGGGGGAGAGAGCCCCCCTCCTTCTTCTTCTTCCTTGACCTTCTCCCTAGATGGGAGAAGGGTTTCCCCTCTGGTCCATGGCATCCATGGCACGGGAGGTGTTGGGGATATTACTACTGGGCATAAACCGGCCTACCTGGGCCGGATTAACGCCATCAGTAGTTCAAAGGTGTTAAAGCCCAAAGAGGCAGATAAAGGCCCAGGGCCCGTAGTCGGTTTACAACCTGTAGCCGTACATCAGCTTTGTGTATATACTTGTAATATAAGTTAGGAACAAGGAGAGACCAACCCGGATACGAGTATGAACCGGTGTTGGGACTCTCTGAACCGGCAGGCGTCACCCATGTATATAAGGGGACGACCCGGCGGCGGTTCAGGAACAACGGACAACAATTTGAGACATAGGCGAAGCTTATTTGCTCCCTAGTCATCGAAACACCCATCAATTCCATCACAACTAGAGGTAGGCTTTACCTTCATTGAAGGGGCCGAACTAGTATAAACTCTCTTGCGTTCTTGTGTCCGCTTTAACCCCTTCAAGCTAACCCGTAGCGATGGCTCCACGACTAAGTCCTTTCAATAGGACATCTGCCGTGACAAAACCACGACAGTTGGCGCCCACCGTGGGGCTATCGCATGATGGTTTCCGGTTCTTGGAGGGCCGCTTTGAAGGACTCGAGGGCTAGGCTGTAGGCCGGATGACTAAGAGTCATCGCGGCAAACTCTACATCGACGACGCAGGCTGGGGCCCCGAGGCCGGCTCAATTGAGTACGGGTACCGAGTCCCCTTTGGTAGCATTCATGTTTTCATTGGCAAGATCGGTGAACCGGGCCCTGAGCCGGACATCTGCACCGACCTCGTCGAGACGGCTCAGCGTACGCAATCCGCCCGGGTTAAACCGGCCATGAAGCGTGCCTTCGTGGGAGTCATCCATGGAGGAGGTCATGAGGACGGATCGGGATTTCGCGGGGCGACTGTCATTTGTTCCGGTGACGAATCTTCGACCAGAGAAACCGAATCTCTTTATCAGCTACAAGATGGCCGGATTGGGAGCTGTTCTGATGGCGACAGTATTCTGGACCCCTCTGATCTGCCCAACCGGGTTGGAATATTCATGGCCGGAACACAAGCAGCGCTTCATTCTTCGACAGCTGCGGCAACGGTTTCCGGTTCAGCAGCGGCAACGGCCGCCGGGGCAGGAGTCCCTGTGCGCCCGCCGGCTCAGGTTCTATCAGAGCTATTTGATGCGTGGGCTGTGCTTATGGCGGAAGTTAATCCACCAGATCAGGACGTTCACAACACGGAGATTGCAAGGGTAAAGGAACAGATCACCCAGGCCAAGGCGGATCTGGCGGCTGAGGACACCAGGATGGCCGCAGAGCGGGCCTCTTTAGACGCACAGGCCTACAGGCTTATGTTAGATCAGAGCGCGTCGCATGAAGTCATGAGGAGGAAGCACCGGTCCCGCTTGCCTCCGGTTTTCGAGGCCAGAGACCTTTTCAACACTCCAAGACCAAGAGCCGGTAATCCGCCAGAGGGGAACTGGGCAGAAGCCCCTGGGACCGGTGCACCGGTTCAACCCCGTCAGACGGACCCGCCTCGTCAAAACACCGTTATACCTCGGGATGCTTTAACACCTCCGGGTCACTACTCCAACCCAATGGACAATCTTGTTGCCGCTGCTGCATGACTGGAGGCCATTCCAGTTGACGGTGACTCACCGCAAGCAGTAGAGACGCGACGGGTCAAGGAACTTCTGAGGACAGCTTTGGCCCAACAGGAGGCGTACTCGTACAGCCGCGACCGAATCCACTCGACCCCCCGTCCAAGCCGGAGCTATAGCAGACATATGGATGAGCCAGCAGTGTCGAGTAATGAACAACATGGAGCACCCCGTGGTAACAACCCGACGGGTAATGCTGATGACGCTCAGGAAGTGGTGAACCGGGCCCGAGCGCGTAGGGAGGCCGAGTTAGCCGCACAGCATCAGGCTCGGCAGCTCACGCCGGTTCGTCCAACAATTTCAATCGAGTCTGGTGTTACTTCTAGTTCTTTGGGGGTGCCTTGCCTCGTCCCCGCTTTACGCAACGTGCATTTTCCCAAGGAATTCAAAGGCCCATGCAAGGTACCAAATTATACGGCGGATCAACCACCAGAGACATGGGTAGAGAGCTATGAGATGGCCATGGAGATGCTTGATGTGGATGACGCGGCATGTGCGAAATACTTCACCATGATGCTTGAAGGAACGACCCGTACTTGGCTAAAAAGCTTGCCTGCTAATTCTATCAGCTCGTGGGCCCAATTACGAGCCCGGTTTATCAACAATTTCAAGGATACCTGTAAACAGCCAATGTCGATAGTGGACTTAGCTGCATGCGTCCAGGAGGAAGGAGAGTCAACGACTCATTGGGTGCGCCAGGTTTCGCAAGTGTTGCACTCCTCAGACCACATCAATGCTGACACCGCAGTATTAACCCTAGAAGGCAACTGCCGGTTTGGGCCCCTGAAGTTAAAATTGGGGCGGATGAAGCGTCATTGCACCGACATGGGAACCCTCATGGCCGCTTTGGTAAAATATGCTGATTCTGATAGTACCAAGGATCCCGAGTCTGATGATGACAAGACAAGGAAGGGGAAGAAGAACAACAGCTCCAAAGGTCAGCAACATCACTAGGTAGGCAATGGCGGAGGAGGCAAGCGTAAAGCGGATGGCAACATGGATTTTGTGGCTAATACCAACGTACAGGACAATGGCCAGCGGTGCAAGCGCAGGCCGAAAAATCGTAGTGGAGCGCCCAACCCCAACCCAAACCGCCTGAACTATTTGCTAAACCAGCCCTGTCCAAAACATGGGACGAAGGAGGAGCCAGCAAACCACCTTTGGAAGGATTGTTTTATTATGCAGGAGTTCAAGAATTCTAATAGTTTCCGGTATGATCACGGATCTGGCGGCGGCTCAGGATCCGGGCCGGGTTACGGTGGAGGAAGTTCCGGTTCAGGATTTAATGGTAATCCGGGCGGGCATAATGGTCAAAATAGTCAGAACAACCAGGGTGGTTACAACCAACAGCAGCAACAGTCAGGTTACCAAAGCAACCCAAAGCAGTTGAGTAGTGGGCAGTACCATGTCTTTACCACTAGCTTGGACAAGCGAGACCGGAAGGTTCAGAGGCGGGTAGTCAACTCTGTTGAACCGGCCACACCCCGTTATCTACGTTGGTCTGAACAGCCAATCATATGGAGCAGAGACGATCACCCACTCCAGGTCAATAATCCGGGTTAGTTGGCTCTGGTAGTGGCGCCTCAGGTGGGAGGTTATAAGTTCACCAAGGTGCTCATGGATGGAGGGAGCAGCATTAACATCCTATACTATGAGACCTTCCGTCGTATGGGACTTACAGATAAGAATCTCAAACCGTCCAATATAGTATTCCACGGTGTAGTGCCTGGCAGTTCAGCCTATCCCGTTGGTAAGATAGCTCTTGAAGTGGCCTTTGGGGAT
This sequence comes from Triticum urartu, assembly GCF_056163025.1. Classification (NCBI taxonomy): domain Eukaryota; kingdom Viridiplantae; phylum Streptophyta; class Magnoliopsida; order Poales; family Poaceae; genus Triticum; species Triticum urartu. Next base: position 461,292,718 of record NC_141874.1, on the reverse strand, counting down.
GATCATGATTCCAGGTCGGAGACATTAACGTTTGAAGTGGTGAAAATCCAAAGTCCATATCATGCCCTGTTTGGGCGTCCGGCATACGCCAAATTTATGGCTCGGCCCTGTTATGTGTATTTGCAGCTCAAGATGTCAGGTCACAAGGGGACAATAACGGTTCACGGAAGCCGCAAAATCGCTTTGGAATGCGAGGAAGGAGATGCGGCTTATGCAGAGTTGGTTTGTGCCACCGAGGAGTTGAAGTACTATAAAGACAATGTTGATCCAGCGGACATGACTCCGTTGAAGAAGCCAACTACGGAGCATGATCCGGCCCTGAAGTTCAAATCGGCAGCAGAAACTAAGCTTGTTGACTTCATACCTGGCGATTCGTCCAAGCAGTTCAGCATTAGTGCCAACTTGGATCAGAAATAGGAAAGCGCGCTCATCGAGTTCATCCGTGAGAATCGGGACATTTTTGCATGGAAGCCCTCCGACATGCCAGGTGTACCGAGCCAACTCGCTGAGCACACACTTAATGTGGATCCTAAATACAAACCGGTGAAACAGTTCCTCCGCCGGTTTAACGAAGAAAGACGCAAGGCGATTGGAGAAGAGGTAGCCAGGCTCTTAGCAGCTGGTTTTATTGTTGAAGTTTTTCACCCTGAGTGGCTTGCCAATCCGGTGCTAGTCCTTAAGAAAAATGGCACCTGGCGTATGTGTGTGGATTACACAGATCTTAATAAGGCTTGTCCAGCAGATCCTTTTGCCCTCCCCCGTATTGATCAAATCATTGATGCTACAGCGGGTTGTGAGCGTTTAAGTTTTTTGGATGCATATTCTGGCTATCATCAGATCAAAATGGCAGTTAAGGACCAGGAGAAGACGGCATTCATAACTCCCTTTGGAGCCTTCTGCTATGTGTCTATGCCCTTTGGGCTCAAAAGTGCCCAGGCAACTTATCAACGGTGTGTACAAAACTGTCTTCACAAGCAGATTGGCCGTAATGTACATGCTTACGTGGATGATATCGTGGCTAAATCCGGGGAGAAGGAGACTCTGGTTGATGATTTGAAGGAAACCTTTGATAACCTAAGGACGTACAAGATGATGCTTAATCCGGACAAGTGTGTCTTTGGTGTACCGGCGGGCAAGTTATTGGGTTTTCTGGTGTCCAACAGGGGAATTGAGGCTAATCCAGAGAAGATCACAGCCATCACCTCCCTAGCTAAACCGAAGTGTATCAATGATGTTCAACGCTTGGCAGGCTGGATTGCCGCGTTAAGCCGGTTTATCAGCCGCCTTGGTGAGAAGGCGATCCCTTTGTATCAGATGTTGAAGAAGACGGATCAGTTCGTCTCGAGTTCTGCTGCTGATGAAGCATTTGAGGACTTAAAGCGGCAATTGGCCAATCCGCCTCTGCTCGCTGCTCCCATTGACAAGGAGCCATTACTGCTATATGTTGCTGCTAATGCTCGAGCGATCAGCGTGGCTATTGTGGTGGAACGAAAGGAGGCAGGTAAGGAGCATCCGGTTCAACGTCCGGTCTATTATATCAGCGAGGTGCTCATTGAGTCCAAGCAAAGGTATCCACATTGGCAGAAGCTGGTGTACGGAGTTTTTATGGCAACCCAGAAGCTTAAGCAATACTTCCAAGGGCACCCAATTACGATGGTCAGTTCTGCTGCTTTGGGAGATATCATCCAGAACCGGGAAGCAACTGGCCGGATTGCAAAGTGGGCTATAGAACTAGGGCCGTACGGTTTGAAATATGTGCCTCGGACAGCGATCAAGTCTCAAGCACTTGTGGATTTCATCAATGATTGGACGGAAATGCAGGCACCTGAAGAAAAGCCGGATCATACGTATTGGACCATCCATTTTGACGGATCCAGGCAGTTGGAAGGCTCGGGGGCTGGAGTCGTATTAACTTCCCCACGAGGTGATAAGTTTTGTTATGTTCTCCGTTTAATGTTCCCTTGTACTAACAATGCAGCTGAGTATGAAGCCTTGCTCCATGGTCTTCGGATGGCTAACGAGATGAATCTAAGTCGAGTTAAGTGCTTCGGTGATTCGGACCTTGTGGCTCAGCAAGTGTCTGGCACTTGGGATTCCAAGGACCCACTCATGGTAGCATATCGTCGTGAGGTGGATATTGTTGCAGGTTATTTCAGAGGCTATCAGGTGGACCACGTGGACCGGCAAAAAAATGAAGCGGCGGACGCTTTAAGCCGGTTGGGCTCTCAGCGCAAACCGCTCCCACCCAATATTTTTCTAGATGTGCTGCACAACCCGTCGGTGAAGATCCCTGGTGAAGAGGATTTGGCCATTCCTGATCCGGAGGCTCAATTGGTGGCAGTTCTTCATGTTATTCCGGATTGGACGCTTCCTTATCTGGCGTACAAGAACCAGGGCGAGTTGCCGGAAGATGAGATTCTAGCCTGGCAGATAATCCGGCGATCCAAGTCCATGGCTGTCATCAACGGTGAGTTGCATCATTGCAGTGTATCAGGAGCTTTTCAACGTTGCGTGTCTCCTGAAGAAGGCCGTGAAATTTTGCGGGAGATCCATGAAGGAGGTTGTGGTCATCACGCCGGTTCAAAGTCTCTGGTGGCTAAAGCGTTTCGCCATGGTTTCTATTGGTTAACTGCTCATGCTGATGCGAAGGATCTGGTCAGACGATGTGATGGTTGCCAAAGGTTTTCAAGACGTGCTCATGTACCGGCTCAAGAATTGAGGATGATTCCAATTACCTGGCCGTTTGCAACTTGGGGGCTGGATATGGTTGGGCCTTTCAAAAGGTCCAAAGATAAGAAGACCCACCTCCTGGTGGCGGTGGACAAGTTTACAAAGTGGGTGGAGGCAGAACCTGTTAGCAAGTGTGATGCGGCCACGGTGGTTCAGTTCATCAAAAAGGTGATTTTCCGGTTTGGCTTTCCGCACAGTATTATCACAGATAATGGTACCAATTTATCCAAAGGTGCTATGAAGGAGTTCTGTGAATGGGAGCACATCCGGCTCGACGTTTCATCAGTGGCACATCCACAGTCTAATGGTCAAGCGGAAAGAGCTAATCAAGAGATCTTGAGAGGCATCAAGCCCCGGCTCATGGTTCCTTTGCAGAGAATGCCGGGTTGTTGGGTAGAAGAATTACCATCTGCGTTATGGAGCATCAATACAACACCCAACAGATCAACAAGATACACACCGTTCTTCATGGTTTATGGAGCGGAGGCAGTTCTCCCCAGCAATATCCATCATGACTCACCTCGTATCACGGCTTATGTTGAAGCGGACAACGAGACAGCACGGCAAGATGCTTTGGACTGGTTGGATGAAGAGCGTGACATCGCAGCCGCCCGATCAGCGATTTACCAGCAGGATCTTCGTCGTTATCACAGTCGCCGAGTCAGAACCAGAGCCTTCCAGGAAGGAGATTTGGTGCTTTGGCTCATCCAAGATCGGACTGATATGCATAAACTATCCCCACCTTGGGAGGGGCCTTTCGTGGTTAGCAAGAATCTGCACAACGGGTCGTACTATCTGATCGATATGCATAAGGACTCACGTACATCAGAGGAAGAGACTAACAGGCCATGGAATATAGCTCATCTTCGGCATTACTATACCTGAGCCATTGGCTATACTTATGTACATACAAAGTATATATTATGATTAATTATAATAAACCGGAACCTCAGCTAAAGCGGAGTATCTGTTCTTTTACATCATGTGAGGTTACACGGAGTTGCTCTAAAACGGCCTCCGGTTTACCCCTTGAGCTCGCTTTGCTAGAAGCATCGTGTTATATCACTTGGAGGATTGGTCGTGTCCGAACCAATACCATGCCTCTTGATAGGCGAAAGCCACCAGATCACTTGGGGACTTGGTCATGTCTGAACCAGTCATGCCTCTTGATCGGCCTAAGGCCACAGAATCACTTGGGGGCTTGGTCGAACCCGAACCATGACCATGCCATTTGGTCGGCATAAATGCCACAAGAATCACTTGGGGACCTGGCTAACTAGAACCATAGTTACACTTAACGGGAGCTTGGTCGTGTTTAGCCATGGTTACGCCATTTGATCAGCTTAAATAAATCTTTTTTGGCAAACGTTTTTGTCGTAGCTTTTGCTTCATACTTTTCTTTGAAGGGGTTTTTTTGCTTTTTATTGTGTTCTTTAAACCAACAAAGTTTTTTAACCAATCAATTGACGGAACACAGTTCACGTCAATCTAGAGACTATTTGTCCGGTTTGATCCTTGTTGTTAAACATCCTCTTATGGAGTAACACGGTGTGTATCATAACCCGGCACGGTTTACATGGTAAACCAGCGTCATATATATATACAGGAGCTGTTATATCCTCCAACAGTATGGGTTTGCAAAACTCCGCTTCAAGATTGGCCAAGCCAACTTCACGCTCAATGACGGCATGTATTATGTATCTCGAAATTTGGTCATACTTAAAATTTTGTTTTGATTTCATATATGAAGACATCATATTCCGCCTGACGGTACAACCGCGGTGGCACTTGACGAATTTTTCATTTCAGAAAAGTATTTTGGAAAGTTCATTACCACAGGAAGAACAAATTATGCACGAAGGCATATCAATATCAAAGGTATCAGCTAGCCTATTACAAGGCAACATGGTGCCCATAATAATATAATTGTTTTTCGCGAAGAAGAGGCAGTTTTAAACCGGCGTCCGGTTCAAGCTTGGTCACTAGCCTGGCCTGATGGTTGTGGGTCGTCCTGCGCCGCTTCAGCCTCCGTATCCCTACCAGTGGCTGGAAATCCATAGTTGTCCAGTCGATTCCCATTAGTGCTTGAAAAACAGCTTCATCGTGGATCAGCAAGGACGGGTCAATATCGGGAGCGTAAGTATGCTTACGGATTGGAGGAATCAGATTTTCCAATTCATGGATTGGCGCAGCTATTCGCTTGTTCTGACTGTCATATTGCGCTTGATAATGAGACAAGTCTGCTTCCTCAGCCAACTGACAAGCTAGTGGACGCACCTCGCGGTTTATCGCTCGCAATCCGCTTCACCGAATTCTGATCCGTCTTCCTTCAAGCTAGGATAGCCCTGAGCCGCTTCAACAAGATCAAAATCCGGCACCCAGGCTTTTGCCCGGATTAAAGCATTGATTGCGCCGGTTCGAGCAGCAGATTTCTTTAGCTCTTCAATCCGGGCAGGAAGCACTGACAGTTTCATCAGAGTATCTTGAATCAAAGTAGGCGCCGATTTGTTATGAGAGGCGGTACAGATGATCCGCTGGGCACCAGTATACAATTGTTCAACCAATGTATAGGCGGCTTTTAGCTTCTACCGTACATCTGACCCCAAGTGACCAATGCGTGTCCCTGAAATACCATAAAGGGTTAATAAACCGGCGACTTTGTCAGAAGGCAGAGCCAATTCAGTAGGAAAACTGGCTTACCAAAGATAGCAGCAGTCATGGCATGCACGTGCCGCTTTATGCTGGTCAGTTCATCTGCCACTGGTTTTAGTGCAGCCTCAGCATCCTCTGCTCGTTTGATCAAAGAGGATTTCTCAGTGGCCCAGTCCGCCCGTTTCTTTTTGAAGTTTTCCTTAAGTTGTTCCATGGCGCTTAAAGCACTGGCTAATTCCTCTTTTGCTTTGGAGGTTTCAGCTTGTTGGGTTTTCAGGGCTTCTTGAAGATCGATGACTTGGTTCTCTTTCGTATTTAGCTCCGCCTGCATGCATACAGATATATGCTTCAGCAAATTGGTAGAAGGATTCAAGTGCCAACCACATAACAAGTTATGTGCTTAACACTTGGGGGCTAATGCATATTCGATCTTCATCTTTCAATGGTTTACAAAGTCCCAAGCTTAATACAAGTATTCAACTTGGCACTTGGGGGCTAATGCATATTCGATCTTCATCTTTCAATTGTTTACAAAGTCCCAAGCTCAATACAAGTATTCAACTTGGCACTTGGGGGCTAATGGCTATTTGATCATACGTATTCTGATGTGGCAGTTTCATTTACTTAAAGTACCGGTTTAACTACGCTAAGTTGAACCGGCCCTTGGGGACTACATCAGCAAATTTCAAAGCATACAAGCAAGAAGGAGCATATGGAAGTTACCTCATATTTATCCTTCATCATATTAACCATACCGACTTCATAGTCACGGCTGGTATACAGCCGGTTCAGATAGCCGGAATGGATATCTCGGGCGTTCAGAGCAGCGTAAGCAGTCAGATCAGCATTCCACTTGCCTTTGCCAAAAGCAGCTAATTCCTCCTTGGCAGAATGTTTGGATAAAGCGACAGGGTTGCTTGGCTCAGTATGGCCAGTGCCAGTAATGACAACTTCATCATCATTCGTACTGCCGGTTTGCACTGGAGCTGTTGGCTTGTCAGTAGGTTTTGCGAGACCGGTGGAGCTTTCAACCCGGAGGGAACCTGTGGGCTGATGGATAGGACCTGAGGTATCAGTAGGTCTTTCCTCAGCAGTAAGATCATCATCTGGCTGCGGTGGATCATTGGGAATATCCTCAGGAATAGCCGCTTCAAGATTGGGTGTTGTGCCTGGTTCAAGAATGACATCTTCTTCAGCAGCTTTATCCACGCGGGTCTTCTTGCTCGGCCTAGGTTTGGCCCTGAGAAAAATAACAAAATTAAATATAGCATATGTTCTAAGGCAATATACTGCAAACATCACAATAAATATAGCATACCCAAGCACCGTTTTGAGCGGTGGGAGCTGAGTAGCCGACGACTCGCCAGAAGATGAGTGGGAAATAGCCTGATAATCGGAGTCAGACGGATTAAGAGGTTGACGAAAGCAGCCCACTTTAGGACAAGTACTGACAAGCGAATTAGAGACCTCTGAATGACGTTTCCGAACCGGACTGTTCGGTAAACCGGCAGAGGTAACTACCTGGCCGCTGTGCCGGGTGGTGCGGCGAGCTTCGTGTTGTTGAGTCTTCATAAGAAGTTTAGGATCCAAATAAGCAAGAGGATGAGAAAATTTAACTTTCCGGTTTGCCTGACAGATTTTTTGTGAAGGCAAAGTTTCTGAATCGGAAGAGAGAATAATTACCTCTGCAACATCTGCATGGCTGGCGTCGGCATCATCCTGACAAATATCATCATCAATAAGATGCATGAAAAATAAACCAAGTGAGTCAAGCTCTACCTCAAAGTCCGGATTATCCACCTCGTCATCAGGGGCCGGATTAGAAGATGCAGTGGTTCTTTTCCAGTGAGTAGTCTTCTTCACAGCTTTAGTTTTTTGCCGGGTTGCCCTTTCCGGTTTATCTGTTTTCTCTGGTTTCTCCTGCGGCAGCTTTTTGCTCCAAAACAGGTCATCACCCTGATTATGCAGACACTGATATTAGAAACAATGCCCAGACATATCGATAACAGATTAAGCAAAGAGAAAAATCAAAGTCTTACAACTGGTGGTTTATTGGTGGCACAGAAGGGAAGCAGGCCGGTTCTAGCGCAGATGTGCTCCGGTTCATTCAGTATCTTACGCACAGCCTCCGTGATTTCTTCACCGGACAGCTGGAGTCTTGAATGTCGCAGTGGGTCATCCACACTATCAGTATATTCGCACATCAAACCGGAGCGCTGATTAAGGGGCAGTATGCTCCATGATATCCAACAGCGAGCAAGGTCAACCCCTGTTAAACCGTTGGCCATAAAGGCTCTGAGTTTTGACAGCTGGGGAGCATATTTGCTTCTCTCCTGGGCAGTCAATCGTTGAGGAAAAGGATGGGTATTGCTGAGCCACTCCGGATGAAAACCAGGCAAGGGATTCTCACCAGCAGGGGAGGTATCTTTGCAGTAGAACCATGTCTGATTCCACTCCTTGGGGTGACTGTGCAGCTTGGCGTGAGGGTATGTGACCTCTTTCCTTTTTTGAATCGCCATGCCACCCAACTTCGTATTAGAGCCATCAGTAAACTCAGTACGGCGGTTTAGATGGAAAAGATCTCTGAATAATTCCACCGTGGGCTCCTCTTGAAAGAACACCTCACAGAGCACTTGGAAGTGGCACATATTTGTAACAGAGTTGGGGCTAGTGTCTTGCGGATGGAGTTGGAAATCAGCTAGAACATCCCGGTAAAATTTAGAACCGGGCGGTTTAAAACCCCGGGCTAAGTGGTCTACGAAGACAACAACCTCTCCTTCCCGAGGTGTGGGGGGGGGCATTCTTTGCCAGGGGCCCTCCAATGGATGGTGTCTTTGCTGCCCAAGGCGCCAATCAGGACTAAATCGTCCAGTTGATCCTCTGTGACGCGAGAAGGGACCCAGTTGCACGCGTACACTTGCTTGGCCATGATGAAATCTACAAGGTATATTGATATGTGCAACGTTAAACCGGAAGCAGATCTATCTAAACCGGAGTTTTATGAGGCAACAACATATGGCGGTTCAACAAGGGGACTAATGGCATGTACCGGTTTGGAAAATTTTCTATCATGTTAAACCGCCTGATCTAAACATTGAAGCAATTGAGATTGCGGATGGTTAAAGTATGCAGAAACAGATTTCACAAGGTCTTGTTACGGCGTTGGATCTGAAGCAAGTTCAGAAAATAAGAAAAATAGTCGAAGATCAAAGCAGAACAGTATTGAATCAATGGGCAGAAGTATATATGAGATCTACGGTTTTGGGCAGGAAACTAACGGCGGATACTAAAAGTTACCGCTACACAAAGCAAGGGTTCGCCTGTGCATCCAGGAGATAGTACATGAGTATGAACAAGTGATGAACACTGCAAGAACACGAAGCCCTAGATCAGATCTATGTTGAGAAGAACAGAAGACCTACCAGAGCTGAGGAAAACGCGGAAGGTCGCCGCAGCTTTCTGGCGCGTTCAAGTTGATGCAGCGGCCAAGGGTGATGCAGAAGACGACGGCGGCGGCGGAGCTCTGGGACTGGCGACGCGAGGAAGACGAAGAGGAAGGGCACGAAGGGAAGAAAAGAAATGACCCTTCGGGCCTGTTTATAAGGCAAAGGACATGTGTCAGGCGCGGGAATCAAGGGACCGCAGATTTTGGAAGTAGGGCGGTCACCTCGGTCATTGCGAATCTATTAAACAAGAAGATAGCATGGATGTTTTCTTTATGACAGATGATGTCACGCCGGTTTACAGCAAACAGAGAAGATGACGTCACGGCGGTTCAACAACTACAAGAAGATGTTGAAGACGAAGATTTTTGCTAAGGATTGACATGAACCTATTCAAATCAATCTGGGGCCTAATGTTGGGGATATTACTACTGGGCATAAACCGGCCTACCTGGGCCGGATTAACGCCATCAGTATTTTAAAGGTGTTAAAGCCCAAAGAGCCAGATAAAGGCCCAGGGCCCGTAGTCGGTTTACAACCTGTAGCCATACATCAGCTTTGTGTATATACTTGTAATATAAGTTAGGAACAAGGAGAGACCAACCCGGATACGAGTATGAACCGGTGTTGGGACTCTCTGAACCGGCAGGCGTCACCCATGTATATAAGGGGACGACCCGGCGGCGGTTTAGGGACAACGGACAACAATTCGAGACATCGGAGAAGCTTATTTGCTCCCTAGTCATCGAAACACCCATCAATTCCATCACAACCAGAGGTAGGCTTTACCTTCATTGAAGGGGCCGAACTAGTATAAACTCTCTTGCGTTCTTGTGTCCGCTTTAACCCCTTCAAGCTAACCCGTAGCGATGGCTCCACGACTAAGTCCTTTCAATAGGACATCTGCCGTGACAAAACCACGACAGGAGGGGCGAGAGCCCCTCCGAGATTGGATCTGTCTCTCTGTCTCTCACTATTTCTGCGTTCTCAGATTCTTCCATTTCACCGTTTTTTATATTCCCGGAGATCCGTAACTCTGATTGGGCTGAAATTTTAACACGATCTCTATCCGGATATTAGCTTTCTTGCGGCGAAAGAAGGGCTCCAACCGCCATACGGGGTGGCCACGAGGGTCAGGGGCACGCCTGACACCCTGGGGCGCGCCCCCCTACCTCGTGCCCCCCTCGGGCACCGTCTCGCGATGATTCCACTTCCCAAAATTCATAAATATTCCAAAATAAATCTCCGTTAGTTTTTATTCCGTTTGGACTCCGTTTGGTATGGGTTTTCTGCGTAACAAAAAACATGCAACAAACAGGAACTGGCATTGGGCACTGGATCAATATGTTAGTCCCAAAGATAGTATAAAAAGTTGCCAAAAGTATATGAAAGTTGTAGAATATTGGCATGGAACAATAAAAAATTGTAGATACGACGGAGACGTATCAGCATCCCCAAGCTTAATTCCTGCTCGTCCTCGAGTAGGTAAATGATAAAAAAAGATAATTTTTGATGTGGAATGCTACCTAGCATAATCTTGATCATATGTCTAATCACGGCATGAATATTAAGACACGAGTGATTCAAAGCAATAATCTATCATTTGACATAAAAACAATAATACTTCAATCCCACTAATAAAGCAATCATGTCTTTTCAAAATAACATGGACAAAGAAAGTTATCCCTACAAAATCATATAGTCTGGCTATGCTCCATCTTCACCACACAAAATATTCAAATCATGCACAACCCCAATGACAAGCCAAGCAATTGTTTCATACTTTTGACGTTCTCAAACCTTTTCAACTTTCACGCAATACATGAGCGTGAGCCATGGACATAGCACTATAGGTGGAATAGAATATGATGGTGGAGGAGACAAAAAGGAGAAGATAGTCTCACATCAACTAGGCGTATCAACGGGCTATGGAGATGCCCATTAATAGATATCGATGTGAGTGAGTAGGGATTGCCATGCAACGGATGCACTAGATCTATAAGTGTATGAAAGCTCTAACTGAAACTAAGTGGGTGTGCATCCAACTTGCTTGCTCATGAAGACCTCGGGTATTTGAGGAAGCCCATCATCGGAATATACAAGCCAAGTTCTATAATGAAAATTCCCACTAGTATATGAAAGTGATAACTCAAGAGACTCTCTATATGAAGAACATGGTGCTACTTTGAAGCCCAAGTGTGGAAAAAAGGATAGTAGCACTGCCCCTTTTCTCTTTTTCTCTTATTTTTTTGTTTTCTTTTCTTTTTTTCTCTTTTTTTGGGCCTTCTCTTTTTTTTGTCCGGAGTCTCATCCCGACTTGTGGGGGAATCATAGTCTCCATCATCCTTTCCTCACTGGGGCAATGCTTTAATAATGATGATCATCATACTTTTATTTACTTACAACTCAATATTACAACTCGATACTAGAACAAAGATATGACTCTATATGAATGCTTCCGGCGGTGTACCGGGATGTGCAATGATCTAGCGTAGCAATGACATCAAAAAACGGACAAGCCATGAAAACATCATGATAGCTATCTTACGATCATGCAAAGCAATATGACAATGAATGCTCAAGTCATGTATATGATGATGATGGAAGTTGCATGGCAATATATCTCGGAATGGCTATGGAAATGCCATAATAGGTAGGTATGGTGGCTGTTTTGAGGAAGGTATATGGTGGGTTTATGGTACCGGCGAAAGTTGCGCGGTACTAGAGAGGCTAGCAATGGTGGAAGGGTGAGAGTGCGTATAATCCATGGACTCAACATTAGTCATAAAGAACTCACATACTTATTGCAAAAATTTATTAGTCATCGAAACAAAGTACTACACGCATGCTCCTAGGGGTATAGATTGGTAGGAAAAGACCATGCTCGTCCCCGACCGCCACTCATAAGGAAGACAATCAATAAATAAATCATGCTCCGACTTAATCACATAACGGTTCACCATACGTGCATGCTACGGGAATCACAAACTTCAACACAAGTATTTCTACAATCCACAACTACTCACTAGCATGACTCTAATATCACCATCTTTATATCGCAAAACTATTGCAAGGAATCAAACATATCATATTCAGTGATCTACAAGTTTTATGTAGGATTTTATGACTAACCATGTGAATGACCAATTCCTGTCATCTCTCTAAATAGATATAAGTGAAGCAAGAGAGTTTAATTCTTTCTACAAAAGATATGCCCATGCTCTAACAAATATAAGTGAAGCAAAAGAGCATTCTACAAATGGCGGTTGTCTAAGTGAAGAGAAACAGGCAATCCAAACTTCAAATGATATAAGTGAAGCACATGAAGCATTCTATAAAGCCATACTCAAAAGATATAAGTGAAGTGTAAAGAGCATTCTATAAATCAACCAAGGACCATCTCATACCAGCATGGTGCATAAAAGAAAAGTAAAAACCTAAATGCAAAAGATGCTCCAAGATTGCACATATCGCATGAACGAAACGAATCCGAAAACATATTGATACTTGTTGAAGAAAGAGGGGATGCCTCCCCAGCATCCCCAAGCTTAGACGCTTGAGCCTCCTTGAATATTTACTTGGGGTGCCTCGGGCATCCCCAAGCTTGAGCTCTTGCCTCTCTTCCTTCTTCTCACATCGAGACCTTCTCGATCATCGAACACTTCATCCACACAAAACTTCAACAGAAAACTCGGTAAGATCCGTTAGTATAATAAACCAAATCACCACTATAAGTACTGTTGAAAACCAATTCATATTTTGTTTTTTCATTGTGTCTACTGTAATATAACTTTTTCATGGCTTAATCCACTGATATAAATTGATAGTTTCATCAAAACAAGCAAACTATGCATCAAAAACAGAATCTGTCTAAAACAGAACAGTCTGTAATAATCTGAACATTCACCATACTTCTGATACTTGAAAACTTCTACCAAAATTAGGAAAAATAAAAAATTTGTATAGGAAGACAGTGCAAAAATAATCAGAACCATTTGACGTTCCAACTAAAAATGTAAAATCGCGCACTACAGCCAAAGTTTCTGTCCTGCACCGTACAAACCATCAAGCAAATGTAAACATCCTAAAGGCAAACATTGGCACATTATTTTTATAATACAACGGAATTGTACAAGGGAATAATTATTTTTGTTGAAAAGTTTCTGTAATCAAGATTCACAAAGTTTCAGTGAGCATGAACAAAGTTCAAGGAGCTCTCCCACTTCAACAATGCTTGTCTTTCTCACTTTCACTTTCCTTTTTGAAAAAGTTTTGGGTTCCCCTCTTTATTTTTGTTGTTTTTAAACTGTATGAAAGCACTCAACAGAAATAAATGACTCCCTAAAACTTCCGGGTTGTCTCCCTGGCAGCGCTTTCTTTAAAGCCATTAAGCTAGGCTTATAGTGCTCAAGTAATGGATCCACCCGGATCCCAAGGTATATCAAAGCCAATTTTAATTAACAATGATTTAGCATTTAGTAGTGAGCACAAAGTAACATATATCATGTAACAACGAAGTCTAACTCTCTTCCTATGCATCGGCATGTCATAAAAGGACAATTCATGCACACATAGTAAAGGCCAATGCATAGTATAAATAGTTTCTTGCAATTTTATCATATTGGAAACATAGAGAGGTGGAGATATAGTTCCTCTCTCATAATAATTGCAATTAGGAGCAGCAAGCACATGCATATTATATTCATCAAAATCATCATGTGCAACGGTAAAAGGCAACCCATCAATATAATCCTTAATAAGTGCAAACTTCTCCGATATAGTGTAGTCGGGAGAATTCAAAAAGATAATAGGACTATCATGCATGGGTGCAATAGCAACAATTTCATGTTTAACATAAGGAACTATAGCAAGTTCATCTCCATAAGCATAATTCATATTGGCATCTTGGCCACAAGCATAGCAAGCATCATCAAAAAGGGATATTTCAAAAGAATCAACGGGATTATAACAGTCATCATAGCAACCATCCTTCGGTAAGCACGAAGGGAAATTAAACAATGTATGCATTGAAGAGTTACTCTCATTAGAAGGTGGGCACGGGTGATCAATCCGCTCTTCCTCCCTTTGTTCTTCACTCTCCTCCTCATCTTTTTCATCCAATGAGCTCACAGTTTCATCAATTTCTTCTTCCATAGACTCCTGCAAAATATTAATCTCTTCTTGGACAGCGGAGTATTCCTCAATATATAGTTCAACATAGGCATTAGAAGCATAATTATCATAGAAATATTTAAATATAGCAAAATTTTCAGATTTGTAAAGAGTAGCATCATACTTTTCAATCAAAAAAGCAATTTCAAAAGCACCCTTAAAAGCAACAAATTCTTCAATTTGTTGAACATCATAGTAATTATAAACACCCTTAGCATATGAAGATAAGATTCCATTATCAATAAACTCACATTGGTAGGGAAGGTGTTTCTTAGGGTTTTCAGAACAAGTAAAATCATATATTTCACATAAATTCCAAGCATAGCATTGCAAATGTTGAATTTGACCCCATAATAGTTTCCCTTTTCCAGATATACGGTGTCGCACATAACAAGCATGCTCATCTAAGGATTTGCCCTCAACTAAGCTAGTTGGGGTTTCAGCACGAGCACATAGGGATCGAAGATGATCCAAGTAATAAGCTTCAGCAATGTGATAGATTTTGAGTGGTTCTTCAACCATTGGTTCAGTAGGTATAACTAATTTTTTTTGGTATTTTGTGTTTCCTACCCATAAATAAAGATAGAAAACAACTAAGAACAGCAAATACAAATTACTTAGTGATAAAGCAAACAAGCACACACGAGAATATTCACCCCATGCTATTGCTCCCCGGCAACGTCGCCAGAAAAAGGTCTTGATAACCCACAAGTATAGGGGATCGCAATAGTTTTCGATAAGTAAGAGTGTCGAACCCAACGAGGAGCTAAAGGTAGAACAAATATTCCCTCAAGTTCTATCGACCACCGATACAACTCTACGCACGCTTGACGTTTGCTTTACCTAGAACAAGTATGAAACTAGAAGTACTTTGTAGGTGTTGTTGGATAGGTTTGCAAGATAATAAAGAGTACATAAATAAAAAGTAGGGGCTGTTTAGATAAAGAAACAATAAAGTAAATATAGCGAGTGTGGAAAAGTGGTGGTAGGAGTTGCGAAATTGTCCCTAAGCAATTGACTACTTTACTAGACCGAGATCAAGTATTATGTGGGAGAGGCCACTGCTAGCATGTCATCCCTGACTTGGAATTCTATGCACTTATGATTGGAACTATTAGCAAGCAACCGCAACTACTAATGTTCATTAAGGTAAAACCCAACCATAGCATTAAGATATATTGGTCCCCCTTCAATCCCGTATGCATCAATTTCTATGCTAGGTTGAAGCTTCTGTCACTCTTGCCCTCCAATACATAGTCCTATCAACATACAACTAACCCTAGGGTGTGATCGACGCGCACAATCATATGATGGGCACCAAAGGACAGCAACATAACCACAAGCAAATTAAATCAATCATAGCAATTCATCACCCATCGATAGGACAACGAAAATCTACTCAGACATCATAGGATGGCAACACAACATTGGATAATAATATGAAGCATAAAGCACCATGTTCAAGTAGAGGGTACAGCGGGTTGCGGGAGAGTGGACCGCTGTAGATAGAGAGGGGAAGGTGATGGAGATGTTGGTGAAGATAGCGGAGGTGTTGGTGTGGATCGCGGTGATGATGATGGCCCCCGGTGACACTCCAGTGCCACCGGAAGCGAGGGGGAGAGAGCCCCCCTCCTTCTTCTTCTTCCTTGACATTCTCCCTAGATGGGAGAAGGGTTTCCCCTCTGGTCCATGGCCTCCATGGCACGGGAGGGGCGAGAGCCCCTCCGAGATTGGATCTGTCTCTCTCTGTTTCTGCGTTCTCAGATTCTTCCCTTTCACCGTTTTTTATATTCCCAGAGATCCGTAACTCCGATTGGGCTGAAATTTTAACACGATCTCTATCCGGATATTAGCTTTTCTGCAGCGAAAGAAGGGATCCAACCGCCTTACGGGATGGCCACGGGGGTCACGGGCGCGCCTGACACCCTGGGGCACGCCCCCCTACCTCGTGCCCCCCTCGGTCACCGTCTCGTGATGATTCCACTTCCCAAAATTCATAAATATTCCAAAATAAATCTCCGTCAGTTTTCATTCCGTTTGGACTCCGTTTGGTATGGGTTTTCTGCGAAACAAGAAACATGCAACAAACAGGAACTGGCACTGGGCACTGGCTCAATATGTTAGTCCCAAAAATAGTATAAAAAGTTGCCAAAAGTATATGAAAGTTGTAGAATATTGGCATGGAACAATCAAAAATTATAGATACGACGGAGACGTATCATTTGTCATGCATGAAACTGGTATAGATGGATAGATTGAATTTTTCTAATGATTTTTCATATATAAATTATTTCAATCTGAGCTATGGTTGATTTACTGTGATTTTTTGAAGTTTATAACATTTCTGGAATTTCCTAAATTATTTAAATCCATAAAATCACTTATTGCATCAGCAAGTCAACAACGCTGACTGGAGTCAAACCTAGCGTGTGCGGTCAACACGTCAGTGGCATAGGGTTAACAGGGGGTTATCTTAGCCTAACTAAAGATTTGGGGCGACGGGGCCCATCTGTCCGTGTCAGGGGTTTAGTTAACTAGTGATTAGCCTTAAGCTAATCACCTGGCAGGTTGAGCCCGCATGGCAGGGCTCAGGCGGCAGGGCTCGTCGCTGGCGACCTCTGGTCATGGCGGTGTCCGTGCTACAGGCGATGGGGGCGGCGGCTGAGAGCACCGGGGCGTAGCCCGGGCTCGTCCACATCTAGGGGGTAGGTGGGAGGACGCAGGACGGTTGGAGCTCGCTGGAGTGGAGCTCGCGGTAGTGGCCGAAGCTCGGCTCCAGCGGTAGGAGGGCTAGAGGGCTCAAAAGGGTAGGGGACTAGGGGAAACAACGGCGGGGCTCACAGCAGATCGGCCTACATGCTCGGCGGGCTCGCGGAAGGACGAATGGCGATGGGGCGTTGACGGCAATCCTGGGCGGCCGACGATGAAGACGAGGACGAGGACGATGATACAGGGCTTCCGATGTCACGTGCGTCAGCGGAGAGGACGAGGGTGTCAAGGCGGAGCTCCTGGGCATGACTAAGGGGCAAGAGGGTGGCTCTGGCGACGACTACGACTACGGCAAACAATAGCGAGGATGGTGCTCGGCCATCATGGGAGAGGGCGAGGGAGACGAGGGGGAGAGAGGTGAGCCGGTCGGCTCGATCGGGACGGCTCCCCCGGGTCTATCCGCGGTGCCACGCAAACTAGTAGGCAGGAGGTGGCATGGGCGCGTGTGCAGCATGCATTGGGCGCATGCCCCTGTCCTCCTAGCGAGAGGAGAGGGACGACTCGCAGGGGCCAGTCGGCTGGGCCAACTTGCTGGGACGCCAGGTAAGGCCCAGGTAAGTTTCCTTTCCCTTTTTCTTCTGTTTTGTATTTTCTGTAATTTGTTTCTGATCTAGTGAAAATAGTTAATCAATTTATTTTCTTCTGATAATTTTTGTAGGGACTATTTGGATTATTCCAGAGCCCCTCACCAATTAACAAAATTATTGGAGCTAATAAATATTTTATGTGAATTATTAGCCCCAATTCAAATACCATATGAATTAATTCAGAAATCCAAAATGTCAGGGAAAATGTGCATCACCTCTGGTTACTGTTTCCAACATTTTCCAAAAATGATGTACATTTTTGAAAGCCATTTGGAATCACTGAAAATATTTTAGTTGAAACAGGTGGATGAAGGAAATATGCCCTAGAGGCAATAATAAAGTTATTATTTATTTCCTTATATCATGATAAATGTTTATTATTCATGCTAGAATTGTATTAACCGGAAACATGATACATGTGTGAATACATAGACAAACAGAGTGTCACTAGTATGCCTCTACTTGACTAGCTCGTTGATCAAATATGGTTATGTTTCCTAGCCATAGACATGAGTTGTCATTTGATTAACGCGATCACATCATTAGGAGAATGATGTGATTGACTTGACCCATTCCGTTAGCTTAGCACTTGATCGTTTAGTATGTTGTTATTGCTTTCTTCATGACTTATACATGTTCCTATGACTATGAGATTATGCAACTCCCGTTTATCGGAGGAACACTTTGTGTGCTACCAAACGTCACAACGTAACTGGGTGATTATAAAGGTGCTCTACAGGTGTCTCCGAAGGTACTTGTTGAGTTGGCGTATTTCGAGATCAGGATTTGTCACTCCGATTGTCGGTAAGGTATCTCGGGGCCCACTCGGTAATGCACATCACTATAAGCCTTGCAAGCATTGTAACTAATGAGTTAGTTGCGGGATGATGTATTACGGAATGAGTAAAGAGACTTGCCGGTAACGAGATTGAACTAGGTATTGAGATACCGACGATCGAATCTCGGGCAAGTAACATACCGATGACAAAGGGAACAATGTATGTTGTTATGCGGTTTGACCAATAAAGATCTTCATAGAATATGTGGGAGCCAATATGAGCATCCAGGTTCCGCTATTGGTTATTGACCGGAGACGTGTCTCTGTCATGTCTACATAGTTCTAGAACCCGTAGGGTCCGCACGCTTAAAGTTCGGCGACGATCAGTATTATGAGTTTTTTTGTTTTGATGTACCGAAGGTAGTTCGTAGTCCCGGATATGATCACAGACATGACGAGGAGTCTCTAAATGGTCGAGACGTAAAGAACGATATATTGGACGAGTATGTTCGGACACCGGAAAGGTTCCGGAAGGTTTCGGACATATACCGGAGTACCGGGGGGTTACTGGAACCCCCCGAGGGGCTTAATGGGCCTACATGGGCCTTAGTGGAAATGGAGGGCAGCAAGGGGAGTGTGGGGCGCGCCCCCCAAGGCCCAAACCAAATTGGTTTAGGGCAAGGGGGCCGGCCCCCTCTTTCCTTCTCCTCCTCTCCCTTTCCTTCCCCCTCTCCTACTCCTCCTAGGAAAAGGAGGAGTCCTCCTAGTGGGAGTAGGACTCCCCCTCTTAGCGCGCCTCTCCCTGGACGGCCGTGATACGTCTCCATCGTATCTATAATTTTTGATTGTTCCATGCCAATATTCTACAACTTTCATATACTTCTAGCAACTTTTTGTATTATTTTTGGGACTAACATATTGATCCAGTGCCCAGTGCCAGTTCCTGTCTGTTGCATGTTTTATGTTTCGCAGAATATCCATATCAAACGGAATCGAAACGGGATAAAAACGGACAGAGCTTATTTTTGGAATATTTGGAAAATCTGGGAGAAAGATCAACGCGAAACGGTGTCCGAGGTGGGCACGAGGTAGGGGGGTGCGCCCCACCCCCTGAGCGTGCCCCTGACCCTCGTGCTCCACCCGTAAGGTGGTTGATGCCCTTCTTCGGCCGCAACAAAGCTATTTTTTGGTAAAGAATCACGGCAAATATTTCGGTCCAATCGGAGTTACGGATCTCCATATATATACGAAACAGTGAAAGGGCAGAAAACCAGAACGCAGAAACAGAGAGAGACAGAGAGACAGATCCAATCTCGGAGGGGCTCTCGCCCCTCCCATGCCATGGAGGCCAAGGACCAGAGGGGAAACCCTTCTCCCATCTAGGGAGGAGGTCTAGGAAGAAGAAGACGAAGGGGGCCCCTCTCCCCTTCTCTTCCGGTGGCGCCGGAACGCTGCCGTGGCCATCATCATCATCACCGCGATCTACTGGAACACCTCTGTCATCTTCACCAACATCTCCATCACCTTCCCCCCTCTATCTACAGCAGTCCACTCTCCCGCAACCTGTTGTACCCTCTACTTGAACATGGTGCTTATGCTTCATATTATTATCCAATGATGTGTTGCCATCCTATGATGTCTGAGTAGATTTTCGTTGTCCTATCGGTGGTTGATGAATTGCTATGATTGATTTAATTTGCTAGTGGTTATGTTGCTGTCCTTTGGTGCCGATCATATGAGTGCGCGTGTGGATCACACCATAGGGTTATTTGTATGTTGATAGGACTATGTATTGGAGGGCAAGAGTGATAGAAGCTTCAACCTAGCATAGAAATTGATGCATACGGGATTGAAGGGGGACCAATATATCTTAATGTTATGGTTGGGTTTTACCTTAATGAACGTTAGTAGTTGCGGATGCGTGCTAATAGTTCCAATCATAAGTGCATAGAATTCCAAGTCAGGGATGACATGCTAGCAGTGGCCTCTCCCACATAATACTTGCTATCGGTCTAGTAAAGTAGTCAATTGCTTAAGGGGCAATTTCCCAACTCCTACCACCACTTTTCCACACTCGCTATATTTACTTTATTGCTTCTTTACTTACAACAGCCCATTCTTTTTATTTACGTAATCTTTATTATCTTGCAAACCTATCCAACAACACCTACAAAGTACTTCTAGTTTCATACTTGTTCTAGGTAAAGCAAACATCAAGCGTGCGTAGAGTTGTATCGGTGGTCGATAGAACTTGAGGGAATATTTGTTCTACCTTTAGCTCGTCGTTGGGTTCGACACTCTTACTTATCAAAAACTGTTGCGATCCCCTATACTTGTGGGTTATTAGGCCGCCTCCTCCCCTTGCTCCTTTATATACAGGGGCAGGGGGCACCCCATAGACACAACAATTGATCATTGATCTCTTAGTCGTGTGCGGTTCCGCCCTCCACCATAATCCACCTCGATCATATCATAGCGGTGCTTAGGAGAAGCCCTGCGTCGGTAGCATCATCATCACCATCACCACGCCGTCGTGCTAACGAAACTCTCCTGTGAAGCTTTGCTAGATCGGAGCTTGCGGGACGTCATCGAGTTGAATGTGTGCAGAACTCGGAGGTGCCGTGCGTTCGGTACTTGGATCAGTCGGATCATGAAGACGTACGACTACATCAACCGCGTTGTGCTAACGCTTCCGCATTCGGTCTACGAGGGTACGTAGACACACTCTCCCCTATCGTTGCTATGCATCACCATGATCATGTGTGTGCGTAGGAAATTTTCTGAAATTACTACGTTCCCCCAACGGTGGCATCCGAGCCTAGTTTTATGCGTAGATGTTATATGCACAAGTAGAACACAAGTGAGTTGTGGGCAATACAAGTCATACTGCTTACCAGCATGTCATACTTTGGTTCGGCGGTATTGTTGGATGAAGCGGCCCAGACCGACATTACGCGTACGCTTACGCGAGACTGGTTCTACCGACGTGCTTTGCACACACGTGGCTGGCGGGTGTCAGTTTCTCCAACTTTAGTTGAACCAAGTGTGGCTACGCCCGGTCCTTGAGAAGGTTAAAACATCACTAACTTGACGAACTATCGTTGTGGTTTTGATGTGTAGGTAAGAACGGTTCTTGCTCAGCCCGTAGCAGCCACGTAAAACTTGCAACAACAAAGTAGAGGACGTCTAACTTGTTTTTGCAGGGCATGTTGTGATGTGATATGGTCAAGACATGATGCTATATTTTGCTGTATGAGACGATCATGTTTTGTAACCGAGTTATCGGCAACTGGCAGGAGCCATATGGTTGTCGCTTTATTGTATGCAATGCAATCGCCCTATAATGCTTTACTTTATCACTAAGCGGTAGCGATAGTCATAGAAGCATAAGTTTTGCGAGACGACAACGATGCTATGATGGAGATCAAGGTGTCGCGCCGGTGACGATGCTGATCATGACGGTGCTTCGGAGATGGAGATCACAAGCACAAGATGATGATGGCCATATCATATAACTTATATTGATTGCATGTGATGTTTATCTTTTATGCATCTTATTTCGCTTTGATTGACGGTAGCATTATAAGATGACCTCTCACAAAATTTCAAGATAAAAGTGTTCTCCCTGAGTATGCACCATTGCCAAAGTTCGTTGCTACGTCTTGAGCTTGCGTTGGTTTTCCCCGAAGAGGAAGGGATGATGCAGCAGAGTAGCATAAGTATTTCCCTCAGTTTTTGAGAACCAAGGTATCAATCCAGTAGGAGCCCACGCTCAAGTCCCTCGTACCTGCACAAAGCGATAGCTACTCGCAACCAACACGATTAGGGGTTGTCAAGCCCTTCACGGTCACTTACGAGAGTGAGATCTGATAGATATAATATTTTTGGTATTTTTGGTATAAAGATGCAAAGTAAAAAGTAAAGGCAAAGTAAAAAGCAAAGCAAGATTAAAGTGATGGAGATTGATATGATGAGAATAGACCCGGGGGCCATAGGTTTCACTAGTGGCTTCTCTCAAGAGCATAAGTATTCTACGGTGGGTGAACAAATTACTGTTGAGCAATTGACAGAATTGAGCATAGTTATGAGAATATCTAGGCATGATCATGTATATAGGAATCACGTCCGTGACAAGTAGATCGAAACGATTCTGCATCTACTACTATTATTCCACTCATCGACCGCTATCCAGCATGCATCTAGAGTATTAAGTTAAAAACAGAGTAACGCCTTAAGCAAGATGACATGATGTAGAGAGATAAATTCATGCAATATGAAATAAACCCCATCTTGTTATCCTCGATGGCAACGATACAATACGTGCCTTGCTGCCCCTTCTGTCACTGGGTAAGGACACCGCAAGATCGAACCCAAAGCTAAGCACTTCTCCCATGGCAAGAACTACCAATCTAGTTGGCCAAACCAAATGGATAATTTGAAGAGACTTGCAAAGATAACCAATCATACATAAAAGAATTCAGAGAAGATTCAAATATTATTCATAGATAGACTTGATCATAAACCCACAATTCATCGGTCTCAACAAACACACCGCAAAAAGAAGATTACATCGAATAGATCTCCACAAGAGAGGGGGAGAACTTTGTATTGAGATTCAAAGAGAGAGAAGAAGACATCTAGCTACTAACTATGGACCCGAAGGTCTGAGGTAAACTACTCACACTTCATCGGAGAGGCTATGATGATGTAGAAGCCCTCCGTGATGACGGCCCTCTTCCGGCGGAGCTCCGGAACAGGCCCCAAGATGGGATCTCGTGGATACAGAAAGTTGCGGCAGTGGAATTAGATTTTTGGCTCCTGTTCTGATCGTTTGGGGGTACGTGTGTATATATAGGAGGAAGAAGTACGCCGGAGGAGCAACGAGGGGCCCACGAGGCAGGGGGCGCGCCCCCCACCCTCGTGACCGCCTCTTTTGTTCCTTGGAGCAGGGTCCAAGTCTCCTGGATCACGTTCGGTGAGAAAATCACGTTCCTGAAGATTTTATTCCGTTTGGACTCCGTTTGATATTCCGTTTATCCGAAACACTGAAATAGGCAAAAAAACAACAATTCTAGGTTGGGCCTCCGGTTAATAAGTTAGTCCCAAAAATAATATAAAAGTGGAAAATAAAGCCCAATATAGTCCAAAACAGTAGATAATATAGCATGGAGCAATCAAAAATTATAGATACGTTGGAGACGTATCAGGCATCCCCAAGCTTAATTCATGCTCGTCCTCGAGTAGGTAAATGATAAAAAGAGAATTTTTGATGCGGAGTGCTACTTGGCATAATTTCAATGCGAATCTTCTTAATTGTGGTATGAATATTCAGATTAGAAAGATTCAAGACAAAAGTTTATATTGACATAAAAAATAATAATACTTCAAGCCTACTAATAAAGCAATTATGTCTTCTCAAAATAACATGGCCAAAGAAAGTTATCCCTACAAAATCGTATAGTCTGGCTATGCTCCATCTTCACCACACAAAGTATTTAAATCATGCACAACCCCGATGACAAGCCAAGCAATTGTTTCATACTCTAACTTTTTCAGAACTTTTTCAATCTTCACGCAATACATGAGCGTGAGCCATGGATATAGCACTATAGGTGGAATAGAATGGTGGTTGTGGAGAAGACAAAAAGGAGAATATGGTCTCACATCAACAAGGCGTATCAAGGGGCTATGGATATGCCCATCAATAGATATCAATGTGAGTGAGTATGGATTGCCATGCAACGGATGCACTAGAGCTATAAGTATATGAAAGCTCAAAAAGAAACTAGGTGGGTGTGCATCCAACTTGCTTGCTCATGAAGACCTAGGGCAATTTTTGAGGAAGCCCATCATTGGAATATACAAGCCAAGTTCTATAATGAAAAATTCCCACTAGTATATGAAAGTGATAACATGAGAGACTCTCTACTATGAAGATCATGGTGCTACTTTGAAGCACAAGTGTGGAAAAAGGATAGTAAAATTGTCCCTTCTCTCTTTTTCTCTCATCATTTTTTTATTTGGGCCTTTTCTCTTCTTTTTTTATGGCCTCTTTTTTTATTTGGGCTTCTTTGGCCTCTCTTTTTTTATTTTAATTTTCGTCCGGAGTCTCATCCCGACTTATGGGGGAATCATAGTCTCCATCATTCTTTCCCCACTGGGACAATGCTCTAATAATGATGATCATCACACTTTTATTTTTCTTATAACTCAACAATTACAACTCGATACTTAGAACAAAATATGACTCTATGTGAATGCATTCGGCGGTGTACCGGGATATGCAATATGACAATGATAAATGTGTCATGAACGGAACGGTGGAAAGTTGCATGGCAATATATCTCGGAATGGCTACGGAAATGGCATAATAGGTAGGTATGATGGTTGTTTTGAGGAAGGTATATGGTAGGTGTATGATACCGGCGAAAGGTGCGCGGCATTAGAGAGGCTAGCAAAGGTGGAAGGGTGAGAGTGCGTATAATCCATGGACTCAACATTAGTCATAAAGAACTCATATACTTATTGCAAAAATCTAGAAGTTATCAAAGCAAAGTATTACGTGCATGCTCCTAGGGGGATAGATTGGTAGGAAAATACCATCGCTCGTCCCCGACCGCCACTCATAAGGAAGACAATCAATAAATAAATCATGCTTCGACTTCATCACATAACGGTTCACCATACGTGCATGCTACGGGAATCACAAACCTTAACACAAGTATTCTTTAAATTCACAACTACTCAACTAGCATGACTTTAATATTATCACCTCCATATCTCAAAACAATTATCATGCTTCAATCTCTTCTTAGTATTCAACACACTCAAAAGAAAGTTTCACAAATCTTGAATACCAAGCATTTTATTATTAAGAAAATTACCACGCTATTAAGAGACTCCCAAAATAATTTAAGTGAAGCATGAGAGATCAATAGTTTCTTTAAAACGAATCCACCACCATGCTCTAAAAGATCTAAGTGAAGCACATAGAGCAAAATTATAACGCTTAAAAGATATAAGTGAAGCACATAGAGCAAAACTACTACACTCAAAAGATATAAGTGAAGCACATAGAGTATTCTATCAAATTTTAATTCATGTATGGCTCTCTCAAAAGGTGTGTACAGCAAGGATGATTGTGGCATACTAAGACACAAATACACAAATAATACAAGACGCTCCAAGCAAAACACATATCATGTTGGTGAATAAAAATATAGTTCCAAGTAAATTACCGATGGAAGTGGACGAAAGAGGGGATGCCTTCCGGGGCATCCCCAAGCTTTGACTTCTTGGTGTCCTTGGATTATCTTGGGGGTGCCATGGGCATCCCCAAGCTTAGGCTCTTGCCACTCCTTGTTCCATGATCCATCAAAAGAATTCACCCAAAACTTGAAAACTTCACAACACAAAACTCAAAATAGAAAACTCGTGAGCTCCGTTAGTGAAAGAAAACAAAAGACCACTTCAAGGTACTGTAATGAACTCATTCTTTATTTATATTGGTGTTAAACCTACTTTATTCCAACTTCTCTATGGATTATAAACTATTTTACTAGCCATAGATTCATCAAAATAAGTAAACAACACACGAAAAACAGAATTTGTCAAAAACAGAACAGTCTGTAGTAATCTGTAGCTAGCGCAAGATATGGAACCCCAAAAATTCTAAAATAAATTTCTGGACGTGAGGAATTTATCTATTAATCATCTTCAAAAAGAATTAACTAAATAGCACTCCTCAAATAAAAATTACAGCAGTTCTCGTGAGCGCTAAAGTTTCTGTTTTTTCACAGCAAGTTCAACAAGACTTTCCCCAAGTCTTCCCAACGGTTCTACTTGGCACAAACACTAATTAAACACAAAAAAACACAACCAAAACACAGGCTAAATAATTTATTTATTAATAGCAGGAGCAAAACGCAAGGAATAAAAATAAAATTGGATTGCCTCCCAACAAGCGCTACCGTTTAACGCCCCTAGCTAGGCATAAAAGCGAGGATAGATCTAGGTATTGCCATAATAGTAAGATAGATTATTAAAACTCATTTCATATTCTCTATGTTCGGCAGCAAGCTTTATTTGAGGCAAGCAAAAGTAATCAAAAGGAATAAATTTAACGGGACAAAAGTCCCCAAGATCAACCTTGGGAGGTATAGGTTCCTCCTTTGGTCCTTCATAATGCACAACCAATTCATCATTATAAGCATTCTTTTGACAGAACTTTGTAAGCCTATATTCAAGAGAATATCCTAGCTCATTATTTCGAATAGCCAAATCATCATTAAGTTCAGAAATTCTACCAACTAAAACATTTGTAGGAACCTTTCTTCTAAGATTTTCATTGAAAGCAACATAATCTAGAGATTGAAAACGCATTATTTCTTCTTGATCAAAGAGGATAGCCTCTATGGGAGGACGACAAGCGTCCACCCTATAATGCGCAAAGATTTCTTTGGCTTCTATTATCATGAATCTAAACTCATGAGCCAAAAAGATAGTAGCGGCATGCTTAACAGAAGAATGCTCAATATTAGAAAATTCCAGAAAAATCCTTTGTATGGAAGGATGCATGTGCATGAATTGTCTTTCAAGTTCAACTACAAGCATGGCAATAGCGTCCGCAAGACTACTAGTTCTGTGAAGGATAGAACTACCCATAGAAGGTAAAGCACCGGCACAAGTAAAGAAATCTTGAATAACTCCTTTTCCAATAATATTACCACTACCAACACGGAATTTTTTTGTATGAAAGATGGTAGGTTCTTTAGCAGGAGCATCAGAATTTTCCATAATATTGTTATCGCTCATATTGGCGATAACTTCCCCAGTTTCAGACATAATGACAAGCAAGCAAACTAGCACACGAGCAAACAAGAGGCAAATAGAGAGGGAGGATAGGGAGAGAGAGAGGGCGAATAAAACAGCAAGGGTGAATTGGGGGGAGAGGAAAACGAGAGGCAAATGGCAAATAATGTAATGCGAGAGATAGGGATTGTGATGGGTAGTTGGTATGTTGACTTTTTGTGTAGACTCCCCGGCAATAGCGCCAGAAATCCTTCTTGCTACGTCTTGAGCTTGAGTTGGTTTTCCCCGAAGAGGAAGGGATGATGCAGCAGAGTAGCATAAGTATTTCCCTCAGTTTTTGAGAACCAAGGTATCAATCCAGTAGGAGCCCACGCTCAAGTCCCTCATACCTGCACAAAGCGATAGCTACTCGCAACCAACGCGATTAGGGGTTGTCAAGCCCTTCACGATCACTTACGAGAGTGAGATCTGATAGATATAATATTTTTGGTATTTTTGGTATAAAGATGCAAAGTAAAAAGTAAAGGCAAAGTAAAAAAGCAAAGCAAGATTAAAGTGATGGAGATTGATATGATGAGAATAGACCCGGGGGCCATAGGTTTCACTAGTGGCTTCTCTCAAGAGCATAAGTATTCTACGATGGGTGAACAAATTACTGTTGAGCAATTGACAGAATTGAGCATAGTTATGAGAATATCTAGGCATGATCATGTATATAGGCATCACGTCCGTGACAGGTAGATCGAAATGATTCTGCATCTACTACTATTACTCCACTCATCGACCGCTATCCAGCATGCATCTAGAGTATTAAGTTAAAAACAGAGTAACGCCTTAAGCAAGATGACATGATGTAGAGAGATAAATTCATGCAATATGAAATAAACCCCATCTTGTTATCCTCGATGGCAACGATACAATACGTGCCTTGCTGCCCCTTCTGTCACTGGGTAAGGACACCGCAAGATCGAATCCAAATCTAAGCACTTCTCCCATGGCAAGAACAACCAATCTAGTTGTCCAAACCAAACAGATAATTCGAAGAGACTTGCAAAGATAACCAATCATACATAAAAGAATTCAGAGAAGATCCAAATAGTATTCATAGATAGACTTGATCATAAACCCACAATTCATCGGTCTCAACAAACACATCGCAAAAATAAGATTACATCGAATAGATCTCCACAAGAGAGGGGGAGAACTTTGTATTGAGATTCAAAGAGAGAGAAGAAGCCATCTATCTACTAACTATGGACCTGAAGGTCTGAGGTAAACTACTCACACTTCATCGGAGAGGATATGATGATGTAGAAGCCCTCCGTGATGACGGCCCTCTTCCGGCGGAGCTCCAGAACAGGCCCCAAGATGGGATCTCGTGGATACAGAAAGTTGCGGCGGTGGAATTAGGTTTTTGGCTCCTATTCTGATCGTTTGGGGGTACGTGTGTATATATAGGAGGAAGAAGTACGCCGGAGGAGCAACGAGGGGCCCACGAGGCAGGGGGGACACGCCCTAGGGGGGCGCACCCCCACCCTCGTGACCGCCTATTTTGTTCCTTGGAGCAGGGTCCAAGTCTCCTGGATCACGTTCGGTGAGAAAATCACGTTCCCGAAGATTTTATTCCGTTTGGACTCCGTTTGATATTCCGTTTATCCGAAACACTGAAATAGGCAAAAAAACAGCAATTCTGGGTTGGGCCTCCGGTTAATAAGTTAGTCCCAAAAATAATATAAAAGTGGAAAATAAAGCCCAATATAGTCCAAAACAGTAGATAATATAGCATGGAGCAATCAAAAATTATAGATACGTTGGAGATGTATCATTCGTCGTGCCGAGACACCACGTGATGATCGGGTGTGATAAGCTCTACGTTCATCTACAATGGGTGCAAGCCAGTTTTGCACACGCAGAATACTCGGGTTAAACTCGACGAGCCTAGCATATGCAGATATGGCCTCGGAATACTGAGACCGAAAGGTCGAGCGTGAATCATATAGTAGATATGATCAACATAGTGATGTTCACCATTGAAAACTACTCCATCTCACGTGATGATCGAACATGGTTTAGTTGATTTGGATCACGTGATCACTTAGATGATTAGAGGGATGTATATCTAAGTGGGAGTTCTTAAGTAATATGATTAATTGAACTTAAATTTATCATGAACTTAGTACCTGATAGTATTTGCGTATCTATGTTGTAGATCAATAGCTCGCACATAGCTTCCTCGTTTATTTTTGATATGTTCCTAGAGAAAAATAAATTGAAAGATGTTAGTAGCAATGATGCAGATTAGATCCGTGATCTAAGGATTATCCTCATTGCTGCATAGAAGAATAATGTCCTTGATGCACCGCTAGGTGACAGACCTATTGCAGGAGCATATGCAGACGTTATGAACGTTTGGCAAAGCTTGGTATGATGACTACTTGATAGTTTAGTTTAGTGCACCATGCTTTACGGCTTAGAACCGGGACTTCAAAAATGTTTTGAACGCCACGGAGCATATAAGATGTTCCAAGAGTTGAAATTAGTATTTCAGACTCATGCCCATGTCGAAAGGTATCAAACCTTTTGACAAGTACATTGCCTACAAAATGGGGGAGAATAGCTCAACTAGTGAGCATGTGCTCAGAATGTCTGAGTGCTACAATCACTTGAATCAAGTGGGAGTTAATCTTCCAGATAAGATAGTAATTGACAGAATTCTCTAGTCACTATCACCAAGTTACTAGTACTTCGTGATGAACTATAATATGCTAGGGATAACGGAAACGATTCCCAAGCTCTTTGTGATATGGAAATCGATGAAGGTAGAAATCAAGAAAAGCATCAAGTGTTGATGGTTGACAAGACCACTAGTCTCAAGAAAAAGGGAAAAGGGAAGAAGGGGAACTTCAAGAAGAACGGCAAGCAAGTTGCTGCTCAAGTGAAGAAGCCCAAGTCTAGACCTAAGCATGAGACTAAGTGCTTCTCCTACAAAGGGATATGATTGGATCATGTTTATTGCAATACGGTTATTCATTTAAGTCAAAGAATAATTGTTGTTCTGTTTACATGAATAAAACCTTCTATGGTCATACACTCAATATAAATGGTTTATTGAATCTCGATCGTAGTGATACACATATTCATAATATTGAAGCCAAAAGATGCAAAGTTAATAAGATAGTGCAACTTATTTGTGGAACTTCCGTTTAGGTCATATTGGTGTAAAGTGCATGAAGAAACTCCATGCTGATGGGTTTTTGGAATCACTTGATTATGAATCACTTGATGCTTGCGAACCATGCCTCATGGGCAAGATGACTAAGACTCCGTTCTCCAGAACAATAGAGCGAGCAACTGACTTATTGGAAATAATACATACTGATGTATGCGGTCCGATGAGTGTTGAGGCTCGTGGTGGGTATCATTATTTTCTGACCTTCACAGATGATTTGAGTAGATATGGGTATATCTACTTGATGAAACATAGGTCTGAAACATTTGAAAAGTTCAAAGAATTTCAGAGTGAAGTGGAAAATCATCGTAACAAGAAAATAAAGTTTTTGCGATCTGATCAGGAGAATATTTGAGTTACGAATTTGGTCTTCATTTGAAACAATGCGGAATAGTTTCGCAACTCACGCCACCTGGAACACCACAGCGCAATGGTGTGTCCGAATGTCATAACCGTACTTTATTAGATATGGTGCGATCTATGATGTCTCTTACCGATTTATCACTATCATGTTGGGGTTATGCATTAGAGACAGTTGCATTCGCATTAAATAAGGCACCGTCTAAATCCGTTGATACGACACCATATGAACTGTTGTTTGGAAAGGAACCAAAGTTGTCGTTTCTTAAAGTTTGAGGTTGCGATGCTTATGTGAAAAAGTTTCATCTTGATAAGCTCAAACCCAAATCGAAAAAGTGTATCTTCATAGGATACCCAAAAGAAACTGTTGGGTACACCTTCTATCACATATTCGAAAAGCAAGATCTTTGTTGCTAAGAGTGGATCCTTTCTAGAGAAGAAGTTTCTCTCGAAAGAAGTGAGTGGGAGGAATGTAGAAGTTGATGAGGTAATTGTAACTTCTCCCGAATTGGAAAGTAGTTCATCACAGAAATCAGTTCCAGTAATCTCTACACCAATTAGTGAGGAAGCTAATGATGTTGATCATGAAACTTCAGATCAAGTTACTACCGAACCTCGTAGAACAACCAGAGTATGGTCTGCACCAGAGTGGTACGGTAATCCTTTCTGGAAGTCATGTTACAAGACCATGATGAACCTACGAACTATGAGGAAGCGATGATGAGCCCAGATTCCGCGAAATGGCTTGAGGCCATGAAATCTGAGATGGGATCCATGTATGAGAACAAAGTATGGACTTTGATTGGCTTGCCCGATGATCAGTGAGTCATTAAGAATAAATGGATCTTCAAGAGGAAGACGGACGCCGATAGTAGTGTTACTATCTATAAAGCTTGAATTGTCGCAAAAATGTTTTCGACAAGTTCAAGGTGTTGACTACGATGAGATTTTCTCACTCGTATCGATGCTTAAAAGTCTATCCGAATCATGTTAGCAGTTGCCGCATTTTATGAAATTGGCAAATGGATGTCAAAACTGCATTCCTTAGAGGATTTCTTAAAGAAGAGTTGTATATGATGCAACCGGAAGGTTTTGTCGATCCAAAAGGTGCTAACAAAGTGAGCAAGCTCCAGCGATCCATCTATGGACTGGTGCAAGCATCTCGGAGTTGGAACATATGCTTTGATAAAGTGATCAAAACATATGGTTTTATACAGACTTGCGGTGAAGCCTGTATTTATAAGAAAGTGAGTGGGAGCACTACAACATTTCTGATAGGTATATGTGAATGACATATTGTTGATCAGAAATAATGTAGAATTTTCTGGAAAGCATAAAGGAGTGTTTGAAAAGATTTTTTCAAAGAAAGACCTCGATGAAGCTGCTTACACATTGAGCATCAAGATCTATAGAGATAGATCAAGACGCTTGATAAGTTTTTTCAATGAGTACATACCTTGACAAGATTTTGAAGTAGTTCAAAATGGAACAGTCAAAGAAGGAGTTCTTGCCTGTGTTGCAAGGTGTGAAGTTGAGTAAAGACTCAAAACCTGACCACAGCAGAAAATAGAAAGAGAATGAAAAGTCATTCCCTATGCCTCGGTCATAGATTCTATAAAGTATGTTGATACGTTTCCAACGTATCTATAATTTTTGATTGCTCCATGCTATATTATCTATTGTTTTGGATGTTTATGGGCTTTATTATACACTTTTATATCATTTTTGGGACTAACCTATTAACCCAGAGCCCAGTGCCAGTTTCTGTTTTTACCTTGTTTTAGGGTTTCGAAGAAAAGGAAAACCAAACGGAGTCCAATTGACCTGAAACTTCACAGATCCCATTTTTGGAAGGAAAGAAGCCCAGAAGACTTGAAGTGCACCCACCCCCCCTGGGCGCGCCCTCCACCCTCGTGGGCCCCTCGTGGCCGCCCTGACGTACTTCTTCCGCCTATATATCTCCATATACCCTAAAAACATCCGAGAGCACAATAGATTGGGAGTTCCACTGCCAGAAGCCTCCGTAGCCACCGAAAGCCAATCTAGACCCGTTCTGGCACCCTGCCGGAGGGGAATCCTTCTCCGATGGCCATCTTCATCATCCTGGTGCTCTCCATGACTAGGAGGGAGTAGTTCTCCCTCGAGGCTGAGGGTATGTACCAGTAGCTATGTGTTTGATCTCTCTCTATCTCTCGTGTTCTTGAGGTGATACGATCTTGATGTATCGCGAGCTTTGATATTATATTTGGATCCTATGATGTTTTCTCCCCCCTCTACTCTCTTGTAATGGATTGTGTTTCCCCTTTGAAGTTATCTTATTGGATTGAGTCTTTAAAGATTTGAGAACACTTGATGTATGTCTTGCCATGTGTATATGTGGTAACAATGGGATACCACGTGATTCACTTGATGTATGTTTTGGTGATCAACTTGCGGGTTCCGCCCATGAACCTATGCATAGGGGTTGGCACATGTTTTCGTCGTGATTCTCCGGTAGAAACTTTGGGGCACACTTTGAGGTTCTATGTGTTGGTTGAATAGATGAATCTGAGATTGTGTGATGCATATTGTATAATCATACCCACGGATACTTGAGGTGACATTGGAGTATCCAGGTGACATTAGGGTTTTGGTTGATTTGTGTCTTAAGGTGTTATTCTAGTACGAACTCTAGGGCTGTTTGTGACATCTATAGGAATAGCCGAACGGATTGATTGGAAAGAATAAATTTAAGGTGGTTTCGTACCCTACCATAATCTCTTCGTTCGTTCTCCGCTATTAGTGTCTTTGGAGTGACATCTTTGTTGCATGTTGAGGGATAGTTATGTGATCCAATTATGTTAGTATTGTTGAGGGAACTTGCACTAGCGAAAGTATGAACCCTAGGCCTTATTTCCTAGCATTGCAATACCGTTTACGCTCACTTTTACCATTAGTTATCTTGCTGTTTTTATATTTTTCAGATTATAAAAACCTTTATCTACCATCCATATACCACGTGTATCACCATCGCTTCACCGAACTAGTGCACCTATACAATTTACCATTGTATTGGGTGTGTTGGGGACACAAGAGACTCCTTGTTATTTGGTTGCAGGGTTGCTTGAGAGAGACCGTCTTCATCCTACGCCTCCTACAGATTGATAAACCTTAGGTCATCCACTTGAGGGAAATTTGCTACTGTCCTACAAACATCTGCACTTGGAGGCCCAACAATGTCTACAAGAAGTAGGTTGTGTAGTAGACATCAAGCTCTTTTCTGGCGCCGTTGCCGGGGAGGTTAGCGCTTGAAGGTGTATCTTTAGATCTTGCAATCGAGTCTTTTAGTTTCTTGTTTTCTCACTAGTTTAGTTTATAAAAGAAAACTACAAAAAAATATGGAATTGAGTCTACCTCATACGCTTCATCTTTTTAATATCTTTTGTGAGTATGATGGAAAGGAAAATTGTGCTCAAATACTAGAAGAAGAATTACATAGAATGCTTGGCATAAAATATGTGAATTATGAGCATGATTGCAATGTTGTTCGTACAAATTCTTTGAATATCCATGATACTAAAGGTGATTGCACTAGTTATGATGAAAATGTCTCCTATAAGCATGTCAATTTTTGTGGAGTGCATTGAAAATGTCTCCTATAAGCATGTCAATTTTTGTGGAGTGCATTGGGTTTGTAAGTACACACCAAATAGGGAAGATAGATATTGCAAGAGGCATAAGTACTTAGAAACTAAATTGTTGCAAGAAAGTCTTGATGATTGTGCTGAAAAATTCAATATTTTTCGCGCCCCTTGTGAACTTTGCAATGAACATGGTCATTTAAATCTCCAATGCAAATTGTTTCAGGACCGAATCCTATCTAAAAATTGTGATAATTTGATTACCCTTGAGCATCATAAAGATTTTAGTCTTCTTTTGGGGTATGAGGAAATGAAACGTATAACTGAGGGTATTCCAAAGTTTAATCTTGATAGATTTCTTGATTTTGATCTAGAGAAAATTTATATGTATTGTGCGGTGAATTGTATTGAAAATCCTTATATTGCCAACTACATAAAGAAAAGAAAAGAAATAGAAGATGAAGAGAATACTGATGAAAGGGAAGAGGCTTCCCAATACCATCCTATTATTTCTTATGATGAATCAGGTAACGCGGAGGAGCCTCCTATTCAACCAATCTCATTAATAAGGAGCTCCAAAAAGAGGATTGAACCCACACATGATGTGGTGAAGAAGAAGAAAAGAAAAAGGAAGAGAGGTAAAAAGATATCTCTCCCAAATAATGCTGCTCCTATTATTATTGTGCCTCATGAAAATATAATTGTGGAAGATAATGATACTTCTTATGATCTTGAAAATCTTTTTGGCACTTGCTTGGAAGAATATGATAATTGCTATACTATTGGTGATATCCATACTATTAATGATGAGAGTGATTATGCTTATGATATGAAAAGGCCCAAGCTTGGGGATGCTATGTTTGATGAAGATGATGTTTTTGAGAACATATTTGCTACAATTAATGTTTGTCCCAAGCTTGGGGATGCTACGTTTAATGAAGATGATATTTTTAGTCTCCCAAGTTTTGATATGCAAATTTATAATGATGATAGCATGCCTCCTACTTATGATGATTATTGTGATGATACTTATGCTATAAAAAGTAGTGATTATATTTATAAAACTTGTCATGATTATGGTTACCCCTATTCTGAACATTAATCTTTTAATGTGGAAACAATTTATAGTATTCGAGTTTCTTATGATACTCCCACTATTCTGAATAAGAAGAATTTTGCTTATGAGGAGAGTAATAAAAATTCTATGCTTGTAGATCATGAAAAGAATGCTTTAGGTGCTGGTTATATTGTTGAATTCATTCATGATGCTACTGAAAATTATTATGAGGGAGGAACATATGCTTGTAGGAATTGCAATAATATCAAGTTTCCTCTCTATGTGCTTAAAGTTTTAAAGTTATGCTTGCTTTACCTTCCTATGCAAGTTGATTCTTGTTCCCACAAGTTGTTTGCTCACAAAATCCCTATGCATAGGAAGTGGGTTAGACTTAAATGTGCTATTAATATTCTTCATGATGCTCTCTTTATGTTACAATTCTTATCTTTTACGTGAGCATCATTGAAATCATCATGCCTAGCTAGGGGCGTTAAACGATAGCGCTTGTTGGGAGGCAACCCAATTTTATTTTTGTTCCTTGATTTTTGCTCCTGTTTAGTAACAAATAATTCATCTAGCCTCTGTTTAGATGTGGTTTTATGTTTTAATTAGTGTTTGTGCCAAGTAGAACCTTTGGGAAGACTTGGGTGAAGTCTTTATGATTATGCTGTAAAAAACAGAACTTTAGCGCTCACGAGAATTGCTAACATTTTTATTTGGAGAGTGCTATTTAGTTAATTCTTTTTGAAGATTATTAATAGATAAATTCCTCACGTCCATAAATTTATTTTAGAATTTTTGGGGTTCCAGAAGTTTGTGTGAGCTACAGATCACTACAGACTGTTCTGTTTTTGACAGATTCTGTTTTCCGTGTGTTGTTTGCTTATTTTGATGAATATATGGCTAGTAAAATAGTTTATAAACCATAGAGAAGTTGGAATAAAGTAGGTTTAACACCATTATAAATAAATAATGAGTTCATTACAGTACCTTGAAGTGGTGTTTTGTTTTCTTTCTCTAACAGAGCTTACGAGTTTTCTGTTAAGTTTTGTGTTGTGAAGTTTTCAAGTTTTGGGTAAGGATTCGATGGACTGTGGAATAAGGAGTGGCAAGAGCCTAAGCTTGGGGATGCCCAAGGCACCCCAAGGTAATATTCGAGGACAACCAAAAGCCTAAGCTTGGGGATGCCTCGGAAGGCATCCCCTCTTTCGTCTTCGTTCATCGGTAACTTTACTTGGAGCTATATTTTTATTCGCCACATGATATGTGTTTTGCTTGGAGCGTCATTTTATTTTATTTTGTTTTGCTTGCTGTTTGAATAAAATACCAAGATCTTAAATTCTTAAATGTTAGAGAGTCTTCACATAGTTGCATAATTATTTGACTACTCATTGATCTTCACTTAAATCTTTCGGAGTAGTTTGTCATTTGCTCTAGTGCTTCACTTATATCTTTTAGAGCATGATGGTAGTTTTATTTTGAAGAAATATATGAACTCTCATGCTTCACTTAGATTATTTTGAGAGTCTTAAATAGCATGGTAATTTTCTTAAAATCCTAATATGCTAGGTATTCAAGAATAATAAAATTCTCTTATGAGTGTGTTGAATACTATGAGAAGTTTGATACTTGATAATTGTTTTGAGTTATGGAGATGGTGATATTAGAGTCATGCTAGTTGAGTGGTTATGAATTTGAGAAATACTTGTGTTGAAGTTTTTGATTCCCGTAGCATGCACGTATGGTGAACCGTTATGTGATGAAGTCGGAGCATGATTTATTTATTGATTGTCTTCCTTATGAGTGGCGGTTGGGGACGAGCGATGGTCTTTTCCTACCAATCTATCCCCCTAGGAGAATGCGCGTAGTACTTTGTTTCATAACTAATAGATTTTTGCAATAAGTATGTGAGTTCTTTATGACTAATGTTGAGTCCATGGATTATACGCACTCTCACCCTTCCACCATTGCTAGCCTCTCTAGTACCGCGCAACTTTCGACAATACCATAAACCGACCATTTACCTTCCTCAAAACAGCCACCATACCTACCTATTATGGCATTTCCATAACCATTCTGAGATATATTGCCATGCAACTCTCCACCGTTCCGTCTATTATGACACGCTTCATCATTGTCATATTGCTTTGCATGATCATGCAGTTGACATCGTATTTGTGGCAAAGCCACCATTCATAATTCTTTCATACATGTCACTCATGTATCATTGCACATCCCGGTACACCACCGGAGGCATTCATATAGAGTCATATCTTGTTCTAAGTATCGAGTTGTAATTCTTGAGTTGTAAGTAAATAAAAGTGTGATCATCATCATTATTAGAGCATTGTCCCAGTGAGGAAAGGATGATGGAGACTATGATTCCCCCACAAGTCGGGATGAGACTCCGGACGAAAAAAAGAGAGGCCAAAGAAGCCCAAATAAAAAAGAGGCCATAAAAAGAGAAAGGCCCAAATATAAAAATATAAAAATATAATTAAAAAGAGAAAAAGAGAGAAGGGGCAATGCTACTATCCTTTTACCACACTTGTGCTTCAAAGTAGCACCATGATCTTCATGATAGAGAGTCTCCTATGTTGTCACTTTCATATACTAGTGGGAATCTTTCATTATAGAACTTGGCTTGTATATTCCAATGATGGGCTTCCTCAAAATGCCCTAGGTCTTCGTGAGCAAGCAAGTTGGATGCACACCCACTTAGTTTCTTTTTTAGCTTTCATACACTTATAGCTCTAGTACATCCATTGCATGGCAATCCCTACTCACTCACATTGATATCTATTGATGGGCATCTCCATAGCTCGTTACACGCCTAGTTGATGTGAGACTATCTTCTCCTTTTTGTCTTCTCCACAACCACCATCATATTCCACCTATAGTGCTATATCCATGGCTCACGCTCATGTATTGCGTGAAGATTGAAAAAGTTTGAGAACATCAAAAGTATGAAACAATTGCTTGGCTTGTCATCGGGGTTGTGCATGATTTAAATATTTTGTGTGGTGAAGATGGAGCATAGCCAGACTATATGATTTTGTAGGGATAGCTTTCTTTGGCCATGTTAATTTGAGAAGACATGATTACTTTGTCAGTATGCTTGAAGTATTATTATTTTTATGTCAATATTAAAATTTTGTCTTGTATCTTATGGATCTGAATATTCTTGCTACAATAAAGAGAAATACATGATGAATATGCCAAGTAGCACTCCGCATCAAAAAATTCTTTTTTTATCATTTACCTACTCGAGGACGAGCAGGAGTTAAGCTTGGGGATGTTGATACGTCTCCAACGTATCTATAATTTTTGATTGCTCCATGCTATATTATCTACTGTTTTTGATGTTTATGGGCTTTATTATACACTTTTATATCATTTTTGGGACTAACCTATTAACCCAGAGCCCAGTGCCAGTTTCTGTTTTTACCTTGTTTTAGGGTTTCGAAGAAAAGGAAAACCAAACGGAGTCCAATTGACCTGAAACTTCACACAACCCATTTTTGGAAGGAAAGAAGCCCAGAAGACTTGAAG
The DNA here is from genome assembly GCF_056163025.1 of Triticum urartu. Lineage (NCBI taxonomy): Eukaryota > Viridiplantae > Streptophyta > Magnoliopsida > Poales > Poaceae > Triticum > Triticum urartu. The sequence goes on along the minus strand of NC_141874.1, from coordinate 461,253,958 downwards.
TGCACGTAAGGGAAGCTTCAAGGAGGCCACGAGGTAGGGGGTGCGCCCACCCTCTGGGCGCGCCCTCCATCCTTGTGGGCCCCTCGTGGCCCCCCTGACGTACTTCTTCCGCCTATATATCTCCATATACCCTAAAAACATCCGACAGCACAATAGATCAGGAGTTCCGCCGCCAGAAGCCTCCGTAGCCACCAAAAGCCAATCTAGACTCATTCTGGCACCCTGCCGGAGGGGGAATCCTTATCCGGTGGCCATCTTCATCATCCCGGTGCTCTCCATGACGAGGAGGGAGTAGTTCTCCCTCGGGGCTGACTGTATGTACCAGTAGCTATGTGTTTGATCTCTCTCTCTCTCTCTCGTGTTCTTGAGGTGATACGATCTTGATGTATCGCGAGCTTTGTTATTATATTTGGATCCTATGATGTTTTCTCCCCCTCTACTCTCTTGTAATGGATTGAGTTTCCCCTTTGAAGTTATCTTATCGGATTGAGTCTTTAAATATTTGAGAACACTTGATGTATGTCTTGCCATCCGTATCTGTGGTGACAATGGTGAAAGTGCGTTATATCGACTAGAGGGGGGTGAATAGGCGATTTTTATGAAAGTCTTCAAAACGTGGAAGTTATGAAGACAAACAGTAGAGATATGCCTATTACTATGCAGCGGAAGTTAGACTACACTAGGCAAGCCATGGTCAAGTATCAACAGAGTGAAAGTACAGTGACAAATAGCTGTAGTGTAATTAGGATCAGGTAGGAAGATACTATGAAGCCAAACAGATCATACACTCACGTTGTGAAGACAAAAGATAGAACAGACACGCAATGACTTCACAATGAGTGATCAGTAAGTAAAAGGAAGTGAAGATGAAACCAGTGACTCGTTGAAGACAATGATGTGTTGGACCAGTTCCAGTTGCTGTGACAACTGTACGTCTGGTTGGAGCGGCTAGGTATTTAAACCTTAGGACACACAGTCCCGGACACCCAGTCCTGAACACGCAGCTCAGCACACCAAGTCCTCACCGTATTCTCCTTGAGCTAAGGTCACATAGTCCTCGCCCAATTACTCTGGTAAGTCTTCAAGGTAGACTCCCAAACCTTCACAAACTTCATTCACTGGCAATCCACAATGTCTCTTGGATGCTTTGAACGCGACGCCTAACCGTCTGGGGATGCACAGTCCTCAAGTGTAATAAGTCTTCAGATCACACAGACAAGAAGAATTAAGTGATGCCCAATGTTCTCTGGCTCTGGGTGGTTAGGGCTTTATCCTCGCAAGGAATTCTATCTCTCAAAGGCTTCGAGGTGGGTTGCTCTCAAACGACAAAAGCCGTACTCTCAATCTGAGCAGCCAACCGTTTATGGTTGTAGGGGGTGGGCTATTTATAGCCACTTGGCAACCCGACCTGATTTGTCCGAAATGACCCTGGGTCACTAAGGAACTGACACGTGTCCCAACGGTCAGATTTCAAACTCTCATGGCAACTTTACTTGGGCTACAAGCAAAGCTGACTTGTCCGGCTCTGGACAAGATTCGCTCTCAATGTCTTCACTCGAAGACATAGGTTTTTGGTTTAGGCATCACTTCAGTCATTCTGACTGGTTCTCCTGGACCCCACTTAACAGTACGGTGGTTCCTATGACTCAACACAAAAGAGAAAGAACTACGAAAGATCTAAGTCTTCGAGCTCCATAGGCTTCATATCGTGTCTTCTTTTGTCATATTCTTCAATGTGAATATCTTCATATACCACCCTTGGCTTCAATGTCTTCATACATTTTTAGGGGTCATCTCTGGTAGTAAAACCGAATCAATGAGGGACTTCTACTTGTGTTATCCTACAATTCTTACAAACACATTAGTCCCTCAACTCGGTTTGTTGTCAATACTCCAAAACCAACTAGAGGTGGCACTAGATGCACTTACAATCTCCCCTTTTTGGTGATTGATGACAAACTAGTTGAAGTTTTCAACGGGGAATATAGTCTGTGAAATTGTAAAGGATAAGGAATTGTCTTCATAAGTTGCAAGGGCTCCCCCTGAAGATGTGCATATAAGTTAATTTGCTTTTGGAATGCAAATGCACATGGCAGGTTGTACTTGTGGAGATCCACTTCAGCTTATGATGACAATCCACTATGCATGTGAAAGTATATGAAGATAATGACATGCATAATGGAAAATGGACGTCTGCAGAATGAGATAAGTGCGGAATTTATCTTCGCACTTGCGGAATTTATCTTCGCATAACAGGGTGGCAAACAAGTAGCAGACGACCATCTGGTTTAAGTGTTACAACTCATAAGAACCAAATGTAGCAAAAAAACGAGAGTTGTAAGCACGAAGCAAATTATAAGGCACCCGCCCATATGAACCCGCTTGAAGACTATCAATCTCATATGCTTCTCCCCCTTTTGTCAGTAATGACCAAAAAGGTTTGAAGACATAGAGCCTCTACTCGTTCCCATGAGGAGTAGATGAAGTAGCAGGGTTGTTGGCGTTGTTTGGTGGTGAGGTAGCATCGTCTTCTTCCTCAATGATTCTGGCAGTGACTGTGGCAGTTGAGGAAGAAAACTCAGAGTCTTCAAGAGATGGAGTCCCCAGCAGCACAACTCTTCGAGGAGGTGTGGAGTCAAATTTGAATCTCTCAGTGAAGCCATCCTCTTGAAGATCAGCTTCAGAAAGCATCATCGTTAGCCCTTTCCATGTGCGGCGACATGTTTCATGGGCAACGAAAGCGTTCTTGGTGGCAAGATTTCGGATGCGATTTACATCCACCAAGAGGCTTTTCATCTGTCTCTTCAACCAGTCATGATGCCTATCCTGCTTTTGATGAAGGGCCACAAGAAGCTCTCGGTCGTTGAGAACACGAGTGCGCTTATTGGGTCTTGAAGCAGTTGCACTGTCAGTGGCTTCAGTTGAAGCAGGGTGTGGTGCACGTGTAGTGCCAGCCAAAGGATACACCCTGGAGATGGCTTCAACACCTTCAACGTTTTGAGTGAAGCTCTGGTGTTCTGCATTCTGAAGACTCAGAGGTTGCTTCGCAGGTTCAGGATGGATGGCTTCAGCAGAGGTATCCACATCAGGCAAGAAGATCCGATGGTTGCGGGCTGAGGGCTGATACGAGATGGCAGAGTGAAGTTTGATCAGCCTCATTACCCAAAGAGCATAGAACTTCAAACCAAACAGATCTGAGCCTGATGCAGCTAGTTGGCGTATGAAGAAATCCTGTGCGTTGAAGCATTTGCCATGAAGGATACAGAATATCAGAGTCTTCATTGCACCCTCGATCTTGGCATTTGGAGAGTGTCCTTTAATGGGCCAGAGAGTCCGCCAGATGATGTGATAGATGGTCCTGGGCAGGTACTCAAGGTCTTCAACGAAGAACTCTGTGGGATAAGGAGCATCGTGGGGCAATGGCTTCATCATGGAGAGCATCTGACTCATATTCGGTTCAGGCCTCTGAAATATGCTCTCAATAGCTTCAGTGTGTAGCCGACGGCCTTGCTCGAAGAATTCGCCTGGAGTGGGTAGGCCAGTGAGCTCAATGATATCAAATGCATTGGCTTCGTGATGAACGTTGCCGGTCATCCACTCCAGGACCCAAGTCTTCGGATCTCTGTTGTATCCTTTGATGTGCAGTGTGGCATAAAATTGTAGCAGGAGCTCTTCGTTCCAATGCTCTTCATCAGTAATGAACTGTAGCAGACCCACTTGTTTGAAGCAATCCAACACTTCCTCTAGACAGGGCAGACCAGCAATAGCTTCAACATCAAGGCGCTTGTGCGGGAAAATGCGACCTTGGTTGTACAGTATGCAAGAGTAGTAGCTGCGCTGACGATAGCTCCAGAACCTATCTGATGAAATCCTTTCCCTTGAATAGGGGTTCTTGGAGCTATTGAAGAAAGTATTATCTGCCCTGAAGCCATTGATGTTGAAGGAGCCAGGTGCTGATGCAGGACCTGGAAACCTTGGCAATCTGGGGATTGGCTTCTGGACCTGAGGCCTGTGCTCAACATGATAGTTGAATTGGGGACCTGCAGCAGACTCAGGAACAGAAGTTGTGGGTTCAGTGGCTTCGCTGTCGTCTGAAGCTTTTGCTGGGGAGGGCTCCACATTAGCTTCGTTGTTGGTTGTGGCAGCCTCAAGATTTTCTTCCTCCGCTTGACTAGCTGGAGGGTCGGTCACAAGCACGTTCTCCTGGAGAACTGCTTCTTGGTGGAGCAGAGGAGTGGGCTCTTGTGGTGCTTCTTCTATGGCTGATGCAGCCGGAATGTATTCAGCATAGACTTGAGGCCTTGGACCTTTGCGAAGCCTGCGGAACGTAGATGACGCCTGTGGGGTTTGAGTGGGCTGAGCCTCATAGTCTTCTTCCTCTTGAGGGCGATCTGCCCATGAAGCATCATGTGCAATTGGCGTCAGTGGACGACCAATGCTGATGAGTTCGCTGTGTTCTAATTGAGGAAGGGCTGCATCATCTTCTACATTGTCACGATGACCAATGTCTTCAGCAGCGATGGGATCAGCTGCTGGAATGTCTTCAGCTTCAGGAGCCTCTGTGGAAGCAGGCTCATGAATCGTCAGTTGACGTTCTGCGTCAGGGTGAACCATAGAAATAGGTTCAACTATCAAGGGCTCTGTGGGAGCAGCCCGAGATTTCTTGGTCTTTCTCTTTTTCTTGCTGGGGACAGTAGGAGAGGCTTCAGAGCTCTTCCTCTTCCTGGCTTCAGCCTCAGCAGTTCTTGTCTTCTTGAGCTATGAAGCTGTTGACCGGCTCTTTGGCTTCGAGCTAGTCGTTGCAGTTGGGAAGACAAGCGGAACTGCTTCTTGCCTTGGTGCCTCTGGTTCAGCTGGAACAGTCTTCTTCTTTTTCTTTGCGGCCATCTTGGGTTCGATGCCAGGACGCCCAAGTGCCTTGCACTTCTCAGCCTCATTGTAGGCTTGCACACATCTGTCTGCCAGAGTCTTCATCCGCTCACGTGAACCCTGAGCTTCTGCACGCTTCTTCAGAAAGTTTTCCTTTAGCTCATGCAACATGATCTTGAAGCTCTTCACTTCTTGCACGCTAAGCTTGGCCATATTCTTCTTGAACTGAGCCTTTTCATGATCAATTTTCTGCTTCAGTTCAACAATGCGCTGAGCAATGGCAAGTTCTGAAGCAATAGCGCCTTGGAAAGCGACGCTGAGGCCAACGGGCAGCTGTAGATCTTCAAAGCTAATGTTTGGTGTGGCAAACCACTCGTCAATGAAGTTGTGGATGATGGCGACATCAAAGAGAGGCAGATTGTTGAAGATTTCCGCTTCTTCTTTGCTCTTGATGAGTTGCTCAAGAGCGTCATCTCCAAGATCTTCATCACTTGACAGATCAATGGCTTCACTGCGCACGATGGCAGCAGCTATGAGCTCTTTGCCAGTGTGAGACTGAGGCACCTTGTCCTTCTGGTGCCTTGAGACGCGTGATAAGTCTTCAGACTGCACACTGTCTTCAGGAGGTGCAGTCGCCAATGGCTTCGCCTTTGAGATTTTTGGCGAAGGGGCTGGCTTTGAAGCTTTTGGCTTCTTCAACTGCTTAGGCTTCGGCACTGCAGGCACTGCTGGCGCTTCATCAGACTCAGTGTCAGCTGCAGGCTCATTCACTGCAGTCCCTTGAACCAAGATGTAGGTGATGAGGCCTTCAAGGTTGGCATACGGACCGATGACATTGGGTTCTGCTTCTCGTGTGCCATCTGCCCTTGGTGCTGAGGGACCAGGGTTGAGGTCTAACCCAAATTTCTTCTTGTTCTGCTTCGCTGAGTTTTGGGCAAACTGGAAGTTACTCTTGAACAGATTGTCGTCACGACACCAGAGTAGTGACGACGGATGTGCATCATCAGGCTGTGGCCCACGAACCATGCATGGATAGAAGCTTTGGGCAATAGCTTCATCTCTGGACCTGGGTACAAGGTTCTTGTATAAGATGTCTCCCCACGGTCTTTTGATGGCACTTTTCTCAGCATACTCTTGGGTGGTGAAGTGGTATTTGAACCATTATTCTGCCCAATAGCGTCGAATCCATTGGATTCGGGTCTTGCGCTGACCATAATTCTCTTCAGGATCTGTTTTATACATTTCTGCCAGTTCATCAGGCAGATCTTTGGATGTTCCTCCATGTCGCTGTCTGCCCCCCTTCCTTGCTGTTGTTTCTGAAGCCATAAACCTTAACTTGGAAGGCTTCAAGACGTTCAAAGGCTTCAAAGGCTTTCTTTTGCTGGACCAACAGGAACTGGCTTCAGGAGAATTTATGTGATGTTGTAAGAGTTCTGGAAATGAATGCAGACTATGAGAACCAAAGGATTCTCCCACGGACATGTACCTGTGACAGCATTAAGGTGCGAGGGAAGGGGAAGAGGTCATATGCATTCTCAGAAGATTTTGAAGATAAATCAGTTTAGAAGACATTGACCTCATTGTGCGAAGACATTCACTCATAGATAAGAAGTTGGTTCCAGATTTGTACGAATCCACAGATCAGTACAAGTGAGGAATCTAACTACTTTTTGAAGCACAAGTGAATATTCTAGGCATGTTATGAGATGCAGTTTGAGAGAGATCTAGTTTGTGTGAGCAGAAACTGCTTGTGGTAGAAAGTGACAGATCAATAGGATCAACGGTGCTGTAAAAAGGCAGTTTTATTTACCACACTGAGAACTGCTAGACGGAGCGAGAGATGAGGCCGAGCAGTTCACTCGTCCGTGCCCTAACTTGGCGACGGAGGAGACCTACGGCGACGGCGGAGAGGACGATGTCCGCGGTCGGCGTGAAGACGGTGTCGGAGAGGTTGCGGCAGCGAAGCGCTTCGTCGCCGGCGTCGTCGAGAGCTAGCGGTGGCGCTAGGGTTCATGCGAGGGTGGAAGAAGAGATAGTTACCGCTATGAGTGTGTATTTATAGGCACAGGGGTGGCACTGTGCTGTTACACAGGTGCCTCTGGCGATTCGCATCTGAGAAACGTGTGGCCAGTTTGCGGAAGTTCGGGGTTTGTTCCACGTCCCACGCACGCCTGGATTGTCGGGTGGTCGTTCCTGATTCTCTGGATTTTATGTGGAGGAATGAGCATTGAAAATGGACTTTATGGTTGTCTCTATATCTTCTGCTGACAAGGACGCAGTGAAGACATTCGACAGTTTCAATAGAATGCATATGACTTGGAGAGATAGAGGTTGAGATAGAAAGCATAGAGAAGTTGGGGTCCGATCACATTCACTTAGTTTAAAAGATTCAACACGAAGATATAGCTATAAGTGAATGCTGTAGAGGACAGAATACTAGCATATATATATATATATATATAATCAACACAGTGAAGATAATCATGAAAATATGTTGAGTTCGAAGCCAAACCAAATGTGAAGACATTGCAAGGTAACGCCATGAGTGAAACACTTCAAAATAGAACGTTTGGTGGTGGCGTTGCCCACCGTATAGGAAGTATTAGACCCAGACACGGCGCACAATTATCGTGGCGCTCCGAAGTCAAATTCCACATTAATGTATTCACACTTAGAATGTATGTCTTCATTGATTGAAGATATACTTTACTTTGTGTGTTCCACATCTAAGTCATCATATGCATAAGTGTTAGGATGTGTGCCTGATCACAGGACATTTGAGGATTCCAGGATATTTAGCTCACACCGTAACTTGCAAAACCTCTTCTCATCCAAGGGCTTGGTGAAGATATCTGCCAATTGCTCTTCAGTGTTGACGTGTATGATATCAATGTCTTCCTTCACAACATGATCTCTGAGAAAGTGATGACGAATTTCAATGTGCTTTGTCTTCGAGTGCTGAACTGGGTTGTTGGCAATCTTGATGGCGCTTTCGTTGTCGCAGTAAAGTGGCACTTGCTTCAGATGAATGCCATAGTCCTTGAGTGTTTGCTTCATCCACAGAAGCTGAGCGCAGCAAGATCCAGCAGCAATGTATTCAGATTCAGCAGTGGAGAGAGATACACAGTTCTGCTTCTTTGAAGACCAACATACAAGTGATCGTCCCAGAAAGTGACATGTGCCTGATGTAGACATGCGATCAACTTTGTCACCAGCATAATCAGCATCCGAGAATCCAACCAAATCAAACTCTGAGCCCTTTGGATACCATAATCCTAGAGTTGGGGTGTGAGCCAAATATCGAAGAATTCGCTTCACAGCTAAGTGATGCGACTCCTTTGGTGCCGCTTGAAATCGAGCACACATGCAAACACTAAGCATAATATCTGGCCTAGATGCACATAGATAAAGTAAAGAACCAATCATGGAGCGGTATACCTTTTGATCGAACTCTTTACCATTGTCGTCAGGACCCAGATGATGTTTGGCTGGCATTGGTGTTGTGAAGCCTTTGCAGTCTTGCATACCGAACTTCTTCAGGAAATCTTTGAGATACTTCTCTTGAGATATGAAGATGCCATTGCGTTGTTGTCGTATTTGAAGACCAAGGAAGAACTTCAGCTCCCCCATCATGGACATCTGATATTGCTCTTGCATCATATATCCAAACTCTTCACTGTACTTCTGATTGGTGCAGCCGAAGATAATGTCATCCACATATATTTTGCACACAAACAGTTCACCATCATATGTCTTCGTGAAAAGAGTGGGATCTAGGGAACCGGGTATGAAGCCTTTGCTCTTCAGGAAGTATTTGAGTGTGTCATACCAGGCCCTAGGGGCTTGTTTGAGGCCATACAGTGCCTTGTTGAGCTTGTATACCATGTCAGGATGTTTTGGATTTTCAAAGCCAGGCGGTTGTGCAACATACACTTCTTCTTCAATCTTGCCATTGAGAAAGGCACTTTTCACATCCATTTGATATAGAAGTATGTTATGATGATTTGCATAGGCCAGCAGTATGCATATGGCTTCAAGCCTAGCCACAGGAGCAAATGTTTCATCGAAGTCAATGCCTTCCACTTGAGTATATCCTTGAGCAACGAGACGAGCTTTGTTTCTGACAACTTGACCATGCTCATCTTGCTTGTTGCGGTATATCCATTTGGTGCCTATTATGTTGTGCTTCCGTGGATCAGGACGCTTAACCAGTTCCCATACATTATTTATCTCAAACTGTTGAAGCTCTTCTTGCATAGCTTGAATCCATTCAGGTTCCATGAAGGCTTCTTCAACTTTCTTGGGTTCGATATTGAGACGAATGCGAAGTGCCCACAGAAATTTGCTAGCTGAGTTGCCCTTGAACGAGTGAGTGGACCAGGTGCATTGATGCTATCAATTATTCTTTCAATCTGCACTTCATTGGCAACGCGAGGATATACAGGGCGAAGACTTTGCTCTTGCTATTCACTGTCGTTGTTGGAAGGAATGTCTTCAGGCTGAGCAATGTCTTCATGTTGATCAGGTGCTGAAATGATAAGTTCTTCTTCAGGATGAGCTTCAGAAGGTATAATCTCTCCAGTTCCCATTAGCTTGATTGATTCACTGGATGGAACTTCATCTAGCACATTTGGCAGTTGCTCTCTTTGTGAACCATTTGTCTCATCGAACCGCACATCCACTGTTTCAACCACTTTGTAATGAAAGAGATTGAAGACTCTGTAGGAGTGCGAATCCTTTCCATATCCAAGCATAAAACCCTCATGTGCTTTTGGTGCAAACTTTGAGGTGTGATGTGGGTCCTTGATCCAGCACCTTGCGCCACATACTCTGAAGTAACTGACATTTGGCTTTTTGCCAGTAAGGAGCTCATAAGATGTCTTGTTCAGTAGCTTGTGAAGATAAACACGATTGATTGTATGACATGCAGTATCAATGGCTTCAGTCCAGAATTTTCTTGGAGTCTTGTATTCATCTAGCATCGTTCTGGCCATCTCAATGAGTGTTCTGTTCTTGCGTTCGACGATGCCATTCTGCTGTGGCGTGTACGGAGCTGAGAATTCATGTGTGATGCCCAAGGTATCAAGATATGTATCAAGGCCAGTGTTCTTGAATTCAGTGCCATTGTCACTTCTGATGTGCTTTATCTTGGCGCCAAAATTGTTCATAGCACGATTGGCGAAGCATCTGAAGACATCCTGCACTTCAGTCTTGTAAAGGATTATGTGCACCCAAGTATATCTAGAGTAATCATCAACAATGACAAAGCCATAGAGGCAAGCAGTAGTGGTAAAAGTTGAGTAGTGAGTGGGACCAAAAAGATCCATGTGAAGCAGTTCGAAGGGTCGAGTAGTGGTCATGATTGTCTTCGAGGGATGTTTTGCCCTCGTCATCTTCCCTGCTTCACAGGCACCGCATAAGTGATCTTTCTTGAACTTGATGCCCTCGATGCCTATGACATGTTTCTTCTTCGCAAGGGTGTGAAGGTTCCTCATGCCAGCATGCCCAAGCCTCCGATGCCAAAGCCAGCATTCTGAAGCTTTTGCAAGAAGACATACTGCAAGTTGTGGCCCTGCTGAGAAATCTACCACATACAAATCATCTTTCCGATATCCTTCAAACACTAGAGACTTGTCAGATTCCATTAGTACAAGACAACGATATTTTCCAAATATTACGACCATGTTCAAATCGCAAAGCATTGAGACAGACATTAAGTTGAAACCAAGGGATTCAACAAGCATGACTTTGTCCATGTGTTGATCCTTTGAGATTGCAACTCTACCTAGACCCAATACCTTACTTTTACCAGTGTCAGCAAATGTGATGTGGCTCTTGTCGGATGGACGTAAGGTTGAGTCCATAAGGAGGCTTCTTTTGCCAGTCATGTGATTTGTACACCCACTGTCAATAATCCATTCTGAAGACTTTGAAGACGCTGGTGTCGTACCCTACAGTGCAGTTAGGGGGATAGGCTTCACGAAGAGAATTGTGAAGCAAAAACATTTGACGAACCAGTGGGTTATGAAAACTTAGATCCAGATTAGGACTAATAGGGAGAGTAGCATGCGATTCAGGAACGAAGTACATAATGATGCCATTCGGACATTTTATCTTGCGCCCTACAAGATTTTTAAGGTCCCCAGCAATAGCGTCAGAAGATTTTAGTTTTCTGCTGGAGACCTTTCCCTGCAAAAGAGAGTTAAGCTTTCTTAACCACCCACATCTTCAAGGGTGGCTTAGAAGCAATAAGTCTAAGTGCAGCATCTGAGAATTTTGGTTTTGGAGCCCTAGCAAACAGTCTAGCAGGCGGACAATAGTACTCATAAGAATAGGCAGAATAGTTTTTGGTCATATGAACATGACGGTTTGATGAACCGCTCTCATATTCATATGCCTGAGTATGGTTTCCCTGCAAAACATTTGCGTTAGTGTGACTCAGGTGAGTCCTCTGTTTGTATGAAGCCTTTGGACCGTATGAAGCCTTTGGTCTGAGGTTTGTCTTCTTCAAGTGAGGTGTCATGAAGACATTCACAGGAAGATTTTCCAGACACTTTTTCGGAACCCAGATCTTCTTCATAGGCGGTCCATTCCTGTAGTTAGTACCAATGTACCTGGCAAACACTTCACCATTCTGATTCTTAAACAGTATATAGTTTGCATCAAAGGATTCATCAATGATAATGGGGTTAGCACAAGTGAAGCCAGATAAATTGGATGGATCTGCTGAAGGTTCCTTTGCAGCAACCCACTTGGTTTGGGGTATTGCTCAGGTTTCCAGTAAGAGCCATCTGCATTTATTTTCCTTACGAACCCAACACCCTCTTTCCTAGGGTTTCGGTTCAGAATCTGCTTCTTGAGGACATCACATAATGTCTGGTGTCCTTTAAGACTTTGTACATCCCTGTTTCAAGCAATGTCTTCAACCTAGCATTCTCATCAGCAATAGCAGTGGTATCCTCAGCAGAGGGGTTAGTTACCACATCAACAGTTGAAGATATTGCAACAGTAGTAGCAGTGGAACATTCAGCAACAGAAGTAGCATTATCACGCTCAATGCATTTAAGACATGGTGGTTCAAATCCTTCCTGAGAGGAACTGATCTGTTCGGCGCGAAGTGACTCGTTTTCCTTTTGAAGATCTTCATGAGCCGCTCTCAATTTCTCAAGTTCTTGCTTCCTTTGAAGATAATCATAGGAAAGCTTTTCATGAGTTGTTGAGAGAGTATCATGACGATCTTCAAGTTCCTGATACTTAACGTGAAGATTTTTTATGTCTTCAATTAAGGATTCAGATCGAGTCATTTCAGCACCCAACAGATCATCGCTTCTGTCTAACAGTTTTTGAATATGTTCCATGGCTTTCTGTTGTTCAGTTGCAATTTTAGCAAGTGTTTTGTAACTGGGTTTTGAATCACAATCAGAGTCATCGTCACTCGATGTTTGATAGTGAGTAGTGCGTTTGTTTACCTTGGCACCGCGTGCCATGAAGCAGTAGGTAGGAGTGGAGTAGTCCTTGTCATTTGCATCGGTGTCGGTGATGAAATCATTGTCTTCAGTGTTGAAGATGGACTTGGCGACGTATGCTGTAGCCAGACTTGCAATGCCAGAATCAGACTCCTCCTCAGACTCCACCTCTGCCTCCTCAGAAGCGGACTCGTCCTCTGAATCCATTTCCTTGCCAACAAACGCACGTGCCTTGCCAGATGAGCTCTTCTTGTGTGATGAAGACTTTGAGGAAGACTTGGATGAAGACTTTATGTATTTCTTCTTCTTCTTGTCGTCTAAGTCATATTCCTTGCTCTTCTTCTTCTTTCTGTTCTCATTGTCCCACTGTGGACACTCAGAGATGAAGTGTCTAGTTTTCTTGCACTTGTGGCATGTTTTCTTCTTGTAGTCATGAGCAGAAGCTTCATCATTCCTTGAGCTTGATCGTGAAGACTTTCTAAAGCCTTTCTTCTTGGTGAATTTTTGGAACTTCTTCACTAGCATTGTAAGTTCCCTTCCAATGTCTTCAGGATCATCAGAACTGCTGTCAGATTCTTCTTCAGATGAGGAAACAGCTTTTGCCTTCAAGGCACGAGTTCGCCCATAGTTTGGACCATAGATATCTCTTTTCTCAGAAAGCTGAAACTCATGTGTGTTGAGCCTCTCAAGTATGTCAGATGGATCGAGTGTCTTGAAATCGGGACGTTCTTGAATCATCAGGGCTAGGATGTCAAACGAACTATCAAGTGATCTCAGCAGCGCCTTGACGACTTCATGTTTGGTGATCTCAGTAGCGCCGATGGCTTGAAGCTCATTTGTGATGTCAGTGAGTCGATCAAATGTGTGCTGGACATTCTCATTGTCATTTCGCTTGAAGCGGTTGAAGAGATTGCGAAGGACACTGATTCTTTGATCTCTCTGGGTTGAGATGCCTTCATTGACCTTGGAGAGCCAGTCCCAGACCAGCTTGGATGTCTTCAAAGCACTCACACGGCCATACTGTCCTTTGGTCAGATGACCACAGATGTTGTTCTTGGCAGTAGAGTCCAGTTGAACGAATTTCTTGACATCAGCAGCAGTGACACCTTCTCCAGCCTTGGGAACACCGTTCTCGACGACATACCATAGGTCGACGTCAATGGCTTCAAGATGCATACGCATCTTATTCTTCCAGTAGGGATATTCAGTTCCATCGAAGACGGGGCACGCAGCGGAGACTTTATTTATCCCTACAGTCGACATAGCTAAAACTCCAGGTGGTTAAACCGAATCACACAGAACAAGGGAGGACCTTGCTCTGATACCAATTGAAAGTGCGTTATATCGACTAGAGGGGGGTGAATAGGCGATTTTTATGAAAGTCTTCAAAACGTGGAAGTTATGAAGACAAACAGTAGAGATATGCCTATTACTATGCAGCGGAAGTTAGACTACACTAGGCAAGCCATGGTCAAGTATCAACAGAGTGAAAGTACAGTGACAAATAGCTGTAGTGTAATTAGGATCAGGTAGGAAGATACTATGAAGCCAAACAGATCATACACTCACGTTGTGAAGACAAAAGATAGAACAGACACGCAATGACTTCACAATGAGTGATCAGTAAGTAAAAGGAAGTGAAGATGAAACTAGTGACTCGTTGAAGACAATGATGTGTTGGACCAGTTCCAGTTGCTGTGACAACTGTACGTCTGGTTGGAGCGGCTAGGTATTTAAACCTTAGGACACACAGTCCCGGACACCCAGTCCTGAACACGCAGCTCAGCACACCAAGTCCTCACCGTATTCTCCTTGAGCTAAGGTCACACAGTCCTCGCCCAATCACTCTGGTAAGTCTTCAAGGTAGACTCCCAAACCTTCACAGACTTCGTTCACTGGCAATCCACAATGTCTCTTGGATGCTCTGAACGCGACGCCTAACCGTCTGGGGATGCACAGTCCTCAAGTGTAATAAGTCTTCAGATCACACAGACAAGAAGACTTAAGTGATGCCCAATGTTCTATGGCTCTGGGTGGTTAGGGCTTTATCCTCGCAAGGAATTCTCTCTCTCAAAGGCTTCGAGGTGGGTTGCTCTCAAATGACAAAAGCCGTACTCTCAATCTGAGCAGCCAACCGTTTATGGTTGTAGGGGGTGGGCTATTTATAGCCACTTGGCAACCTGACCTGATTTGTCCGAAATGACCCTGGGTCACTAAGGAACTGACACATGTCCCAACGGTCAGATTTCAAACTCTCATGGCAACTTTACTTGGGCTACAAGCAAAGCTGACTTGTCCAGCTCTGGACAAGATTCGCTCTCAATGTCTTCACTCGAAGACATAGGTTTTTGGTTTAGGCATCACTTCAGTCATTCTGACTGGTTCTCCTGGACCCCACTTAACAGTATGGTGGTTCCTATGACTCAACACAAAAGAGAAAGAACTACGAAAGATCTAAGTCTTCGAGCTCCATAGGCTTCATATCGTGTCTTCTTTTGTCATAGTCTTCAATGTGAATATCTTCATATACCACCCTTGGCTTCAATGTCTTCATACATTTTTAGGGGTCATCTCTGGTAGTAAAACCGAATCAATGAGGGACTTCTACCTGTGTTATCCTGCAATTCTTACAAACACATTAGTCCCTCAACTAGGTTTGTCGTCAATACTCCAAAACCAACTAGGGGTGGCACTAGATGCACTTACAAATGGGATACCACGTGATTCACTTGATGCATGCTTTGGTGATCAACTTGCGGGTTCTGCCTATGAACCTATGCATAGGGGTTGGCACCCATTTTCGTCGTGATTCTTCGGTAGAAACTTTGGGGCACTCTTTGTGGTTCTATGTGTTGGTTGAATAGATGAATCTGAGATTGTGTGATGCATATCGTATAATCATACCCACGGATACTTGAGGTGACATTGGAGTATCTAGGTGACATTAGGGTTTTGGTTGATTTGTGTCTTAAGGTGTTATTCTAGTACGAACTCTAAGGCTGTTTGTGACATCTATAGGAATAGCCGAACGGATTGATTGGAAAGAATAAATTTAAGGTGGTTTCGTACCCTACCATAATCTCTTCGTTCGTTCTCCGCTATTAGTGACTTTGGAGTGACTCTTTGTTGCATGTTGAGGGATAGTTATGTGATCCAATTATGTTAGTATTGTTGAGGGAACTTGCACTAGAGAAAGTATGAACCCTAGGCCTTATTTCCTAGCATTGCAATACCGTTTACGCTCACTTTTACCATTAGTTATCTTGTTGTTTTTATATTTTCAGATTACAAAAACCTTTATCTACCATCCATATACCACTTGTATCACCATCTCTTCGCCGAACTAGTGCACCTATACAATTTACCATTGTATTGGGTGTGTTGGGGACACAAGAGACTAATTGTTACTTGGTTGTAGGGTTGCTTGAGAGAGACCATCTTTATCCTACGCCTCCTACGGATTGATAAACCTTAGGTCATCCACTTGAGGGAAATTTACTACTGTCCTACAAACCTCTGCACTTGGAGGCCCAACAACGTCTACAAGAAGAAGGTTGTGTAGTAGACATTATATGCTATGCTGTTTATCAGTCCTATTATATACCTTA
Organism: Triticum urartu; assembly: GCF_056163025.1. Classification (NCBI taxonomy): domain Eukaryota; kingdom Viridiplantae; phylum Streptophyta; class Magnoliopsida; order Poales; family Poaceae; genus Triticum; species Triticum urartu. The sequence goes on along the minus strand of NC_141874.1, from coordinate 461,238,015 downwards.
GCATGATTCTGGCAAGGGAGTACAATAGTGATCTAGGAGTAGATCACTGGACAGTGGTCAAAAATATCCTTAGTGGAATAAGGAAATGTTTCTCGGTCATGGAGGTGATAAAAGAGTTCTTCATAAAGAGTTACATCGATGCAAGCTTTTTACATCAATTTGGATGACTCTAAGTCTCTATCTAGATACATATTGAAAGTGGGAGCAATCAGCTAGAGTAGCTCCGTGCAGAGCATTGTAGACATAGAAATTTGTGAAATACATACGGATCTGAATGTTGCAGACCCGTAGACTAAACTTCTCTCACAAGCAAAACATGACCACTCTTTGGGTGTTGATCACATAGCGATGTGAACTACATTATTGACTCTAGTAAACCCTTTGGGTATTAGTCACATGGAGATTTGAACTAATCACATAAAGATGTGAACTAGATTATTGACTCTAGTGCGAGTGGGAGACTGAAGGAAATATGCCCTAGAGGCAATAATAAAGTTATTATTTATTTCCTTATATCATGATAAATGTTTATTATTCATGCTAGAATTGTATTAACCAGAAACATGATACATGTGTGAATACATAGACAAACAAAGTGTCACTAGTATGCCTCTACTTGACTAGCTCGTTGATCAAAGAATGTTATGTTTCCTAGCCATAGACATGAGTTGTCATTTGATTAACGGGATCACATCATTAGGAGAGTGATATGATTGACTTGACCCATTCTGTTAGCTTAGCACTTGATCGTTTAGTATGTTGCTATTGCTTTCTTCATGACTTATACATGTTCCTATGACTATGAGATTATGCAACTCCCATTTACCGGAGGAACACATTGTGTGCTACCAAAAGTCACAACATAACTGGGTGATTATAAAGGTGCTCTACAGGTGTCTCCGAAGGTACTTGTTGAGTTGGCGTATTTCGAGATTAGGATTTGTCACTCCGATTGTCAGAGAGGTATCTCTGGGCCCACTCGGTAATGCACATCACTATAAGCCTTGCAAGCATTGTAACTAATGAGTTAGTTGCGGGATGATGTATTACGGAACAAGTAAAGAGACTTGCCGATAACAAGATTGAACTAGGTATTGAGATACCGACGATCGAATCTCGGGCAAGTAACATACCAATGACAAAGGGAACAACGTATGTTATTATGCGGTTTGACCGATAAAGATCTTCATAGAATATGTGGGAGCCAATATGAGGATCCAGGTTCCGCTATTGGTTATTGACCGGAGACGTGTCTCGGTCATGTCTACATAGTTCTCGAACCCGTAGGGTCCGCATGCTTAAAGTTCGGTGACGATCAGTATTATGAGTTTTTGTGTTTTGATGTACCGAAGGTAGTTCAGAGTCCCGGATATGATCACGGACATGACGAGGAGTCTCAAAATGGTCGAGACGTAAAGAACAATATATTGGACGACTATGTTCGGACACCGGAAAGGTTCCGGAAGGTTTCAGACATATGCCGGAGTACCGGGGGGTTACCGGAACCCCCCGGGGGGCTTAATGGGCCTACATGGGACTTAGTGGAAATAGAGGGCAGCAAGGGGAGTGTGGGGCGCCCCCCCCCCCAAGGCCCAAACCGAATTGGTTTAGGGCAAGGGGGCCGGCCCCCTCTTTCCTTCTCCTCCTCTCCCTTTCCTTCCCCCTCTCCTACTCCTACTAGGAAAAGGAGGAGTCCTACTCCTAGTGGGAGTAGGACTCCCCCTCTTGGCGCGCCTCTCGCTGACCGGCCGCCTCCTCCCCTTGTTCATTTATATACGGGGGCAGGGGCACCCCATAGACACAAAAATTGATCATTGATCTCTTAGCCATGTGCGGTGCCCCCCTCCACCATAATCCACCTCGATCATATCGTAGCGGTGCTTAGGCGAAGCCCTGCGTCGGTAGCATCATCATCACCGTCACCACGCCGTCGTGCTGATGAAACTCTCGTGTGAAGCTTTGCTGGATCGGAGCTCGCGGGACGTCATCGAGTTGAACGTGTGCAGAACTCGGAGGTGCCGTGCGTTCGGTACTTGGATCGGTCGGATCGTGAAGACGTACGACTACATCAACCGCATTGTGCTAACGCTTCCGCATTCGGTCTACAAGGGTACGTAGACACACTCTCCCCTCTCGTTGCTATGCATCACCATGATCCTGTGTGTGCGTAGGAATTTTTTTGAAATTACTACGTTCCCCAACAATGGATTCCTTTTGATGCTAGGGTTTGAACATCCCCCGTTTCAAGTTCATTTGAAATTTAAACATGATGCACACATGAAGTAATAGCCTAGTGCATACTAGAACTAGGGATGTGACATTGGGATTATACGAACTATGAAGTTGTTGCTATCTTCGACAAGCTTGTTGCCGTCCTTACTTCCGCGCCTCGATGTATATTGCTCAAAAATCAATTTTTGTACATGGATGAGTACTGTGATGCAATTCAATATGAGGGTCTTATGTTTTGTGCCACCACTCGTGGCACTGTTTTTGCATGGAATCCTGATGCTTTTAGTACGTTTGTCTTCCATCGTAATTATAATTGTTTCATCCACATGCATGCGGGTTAACTAGTTTCCCTTTACTAATTAACCTTCTTGTGTTTCCAAGGTCCTGTGAACATTCCACCACCTATACTTGAAAAAATTTATAACCAAAGGGGAGATGACGATGCTGATGATCACGAGCATGAGGACGAGCAGGACCCATATACTCAGTGGTGTCTGGCAACTTATTCCAATCGATCACCTCTTCTTGTCTGTATATAGGGCACTGCTGAGGTTACTAAGGAAGTAGGTGTTGTCTCGCATGGTCGCACTCTCCGAAGCTATTCCAACATCCGCTGCAGGGTATTCGGGATGGATACTAGTGTACTAGCGCCAACACCTTCTCCCTGGTTTAGTATTGAAAGTCTTGGAGGAAACTCGCTCTTCCTTGGACAAAACTATCCAATGATGGTGGAAGGCGATCCAGCTGCTGTTGACACAACGTTACTACCATTTATGAGAAGCAACTGTATCTATACCTCGGACATTGCTATGCTTCCCTACCATCCCAATATGGGTCCTGACATAGGCCGCTTCAGCCTGGATGATCAGTCCTGCGTTGGTCTCTAGATTGACAGTAGCTGGCCCTTCCCAGAGAATCACTTCTGGTTCAAAGCAAGTGTTTCCAACGCCGACGAGTGGTTGAGCTGAAGTTCATTTCATCACTTTGTTATTTGTTGTGTGAGAAATACTTTACTAGAATGTTTTGTTGAAAATGATCTATAATCCAACGTGTATCCTCGTTGTCGTTGTGGGTTGATGACTTGTTGTATGTAATCAATGGTACATTTGCATATGCGTTGTAACATCCCAAATTCTCAATTTGGAATGTTATACATTAGATCATCTTTGCATATCATATTTTTGCCTTTGGTTTGATCCTAGAAGTTCTATGCAACTCAAGGACCCTCGGAGAGAGTTGGGGACTTCGTTATTTTCATATTTGAGTTTTCTCAAATTTTGAAAAAATAGGATCATTTGATTTTATTTATTTTTATCTTCAATTATTTCTATTATAAAAATATGAGAGAGGGAATAAAATGACTTTCCCAGAATAAACGAATATTGAAGATTTAATAAAAAACCAAATAAGTTTTTATTTTGGAGTTTTTGCTATTTTATTTGAATTTAGGAAAAATTGCATGTTTTCAAAACTGCATTTTAGGGCCAAGAAAATGTTCATCTCGTTCTAAATATTTTATTTAGACGGTGAAAATTTGTTTTGGCAATTTTAGATTTTTATTTATTTTTCTAGAATTTTTTTTCTTAGTTTCCGCGGAATTGTTTTATAAAAAACCCGCGCGCCCGACTGGGCCGAAGGCCCAGCCGCAACCGCCTCCCGTAACCGGATCGGGACCGGAGTCCCGATCGACGCCGCCGCCGCCCGTGTCCGGGAGGGACACGCCTCCCGAGGCCGCCCCCTCCCCCAAGCCATGGCCACCCCCTCCCCCAAGCCATGGCCGCACCCCCCCTTTAAATAGGAGCCGCCGCCGCCGCCCTCTCCTCACCCCGCCTCCCGCAGCCGCCGCAGCGCCGCTCGCCGCCCTGCCGCCTTGCGCCACCCGCCGCCAGGAATCGCCACAGCAGCAGCCATCGCCACCACCCCACGCCGCCCGGAGCCCCGCCGGTACCTCGCCGGTGCCCGAGCCGAGGTAGCCGCCCGCCGCCCCGGTTTTCTGAGAAAAACCAATCCGTTTTTTTAGAAAACCCTAGTTTTATTTTTTTAGACTGGTTTATTTTTTTCTCCAGTTTAATTAATTCAGCGAGCGTTCGCTCTTTCGTTCGTTCTAACGAACGCGTTCACCGTTTAGTCACAGATAACGAACGTCCGTTCGTTAATCTATTTGTCGTTTTTCTTTTTCTTGGATTTATCCGCGATTATTTCTGATCATGATTTCTGATCCGATTTTCGTTTTAGTTTAACTTTTTGCTCGTTTATCGGAATCAGGCGATTCAAGCGCCTGGAGTTTCGTCTCGAAACCCTCTTTCCGTTTAACCAACTCAAACAAGTTTTTGCTTCTATAAAATTTGACCTAGGTCCAGATTAGTAAATGAAGCTTCTTTCTTTCGCCGTTTGACTTTCATTGCTTTGCTCGATTTGATTCTTTTTGTAAACTGGAGTTCTTAAGTTGAACTTTCTGGTTAGTTCGCTTATTTGAGTTTTACCCATGCATTAGATGAGTACTTATTGTATGCTTGTTTGATTGCGATAGAGTACCCGGAGTGCGCCGCTTGCTACTTCAAATCTCTAGGTTTCACGGATCATCAGCAAGGCAAGTAACACTTTGATCATACCTCTTACTACCCAGTTTTTATTGCATTAGATCAATCCTCAAACATTGCATGATTAGGATCTAACTAAATTGTGGGTTTGGGAAGTTGATGAGGTAGTACCTATTACTTGTTTTATTATCAAATCCTTGGGAGTTATCTCTACGTTTGCTTATTATGCCATGCTATGCTAGTAGACGTGGATTCGGTGAGTGTATCCATGACAGATGTGAGATTGTTATATTAATGGTTTATTTAAGGTGGCAACTTAAACACACATCTGGGTGGATTGAGGCACCTGGGTATTCCAGCGATTGCCTGTTTTTCTTTATGGACCGCCACCCAGGCTCAAAGGGATCATGAGATTATTCATACTAGAAACTTCCGTGTGCAGCCACAAGCTACTATGGGCTCTAGCATAGTTGATTAAGTCGTGCGAAGTCTTACAGTGGTAGACTAGCAGATGTAGGGGAAAGTAGGTGTAACGGTCTACCCAATCGTAAGGTGCTAGCGCTTCTGAAAGACTATGTCTCGGTCATCCGTTTCTCAAACACCATGTAGTGCGAGAATCCCAACGGAGGAGATCGAGTCTTGTGGGGAAAAGTGCGCAAACCTCTGCAGAGTGTATAAACTAATCATGGTTAGCCGTGTCCCCGGTTATGGACGTCTTGAGTATCTAGTACTTGGATTATCATGTGAATCTCATCATGCTACTTTAATTAATATTGTTGGGTTTTAAAGATGATGCTTAATTGGGATTGAGAGGATGTCTATCTTCTCAATGTTTAACAACCACCATGATAATTAAATAAAATTTATTCCTTTGCAATAGGGAAAAATTGGCTTTATGCAAAAACTATAACCATAGAGCTTTCCACCAGCCATATATGTATGTAGTATAGCCTTATTCTTTCATTACTCTCTATGTGTTACATTGCCAGCATATTCCATGTGCTGACCCATTTTCGGGCGGCAACGTTCATGTTGCAGACTTTTCAGACGATGAGTAAGGTGCCTTTAGGTCGTGGTTCTATACTCTGTGATGCCATTGGAGTTGATGGATTCGCTTATCTTCCAAGCCTTCCGCTGTTATCGTTATTAGATGGCCTTAAGCCATATCTGTTGTAATAAGTTCTCTTTTGAGACATTCGATGTAATAAGTGTGTGATTGCTACTCTATTATAAATCATTCAAGTACTGTGTCTGTCAGCATTACTGATCCAGGGATGACACTAATGCATATAGATCGAACTGGTTGAGGTTTGGTCGCTACAAGATGGTATCAGAGCACAGCTGACTGTAGGACACGACCACTAAGCTAAAGCCCTAGATCACTACTCACTCTTCTCATTTCTAACTCCTCATCTTTTCTACTCTTTTAGGATGGCGGATGCAAGGAACAAGTTTACACAACCGGACGAAGATAGACCCTTTGGACGTCACTTGAAGGAAATCACTAGATACCTGAACATCGGAGTACCAAGCTTCACCGGAACCTACAACGCCACTTTACCGGAAGAGGAGCGCTGGATTATTCAAGTTCAAGTTCCAGGAAGGACGTTCATGCCAGTCACTGAGCCCATAGAGTTTTCCTTTGATGCACCAACATGGAGTCTAGGAAAGAGCATGGCAGCTCACATCGCCATGGGACATATTGGAGAAGTTTACCGCAATGATCTCAAGGATACTATCTACCAGATTTGTGGGCGTCGAGATGAGCACTGGGAGATGATCAGCACCAAGAAGGTTAGATCAATCGCAGCTTTTATCAAAGAGTTAAACCAGCACATTCGACATCAGCAGAACCAGATGTGTGCAGACATGATAGATCTGAAGAAGGCGAGGACAAGAATCACGGAACTGGAGGAAGAACTCAAGGTTACACGAGAAGATTATGAGGAGGAAATCGTCGTACTAGTGGAGAAGAATGACGACCTGATCAAGAAGATCGAAATATTAATGGGAGACCCTACACCAGTAGAAGAAGACGAAGAACCCAAGGAGATTCGCCCGGAAGACTACATCATCATCGACGACACTGACTCGGACCCAGACGATAGCGATGATGACTATGTTGATGAAGCTGGAGCAGATATCATGGAGTCTGCAACCAAGGAATATTTCTAGTAGACCACCCCATCAGTAGTAGTATTCCACCATGTAAATTGAGTAGTCCAAGCACTTTTGCGGTAGTTAGACCGATTGTATGCCCTTCTTTGATTGAATGAAGTGAATTGTTTGCTTTTGCCTCATGTGCATATGGGTAGTGTTTTCTCTCTAGACCCCTCTCTATTCTTAAATCTCATCTTTTCTAAACCCATCAGATGCCTCCGAGACGTGACAATGGATTTGCATTCCCACCGGAGCTCACTCAGTTGATCCAGCAGCAGAATACGTTGATGCAGTTGCTAGTCCAGAATCAGAACCAGGGGAACAACAACAACCCACCACCACCACCACCTGTGGATCATTTAACCCGTTTTCTTAGGCTGAATCCACCGGTGTTCTCTAGTAGCATCGAGCCTATAGTAGCAGATGATTGGCTCCGCAAGATTGGAAGGGAGTTAACCACTACAGGATGTACTGATGCTGAGAAGGTGCGCTTTGCCGCATATCAGTTGGATGGACCAGCAGCATCATGGTGGGAGAATTACACTGTCACCTACCCTATAGCCATGGTGACATGGGATCAGTTTCAGTAGACTTTCCGTACTGCCCATGTTTCAGCAGGAGCTATGGCCATGAAGAAGCGTGAGTTTCGCAACTTGCGCCAAGGAGGACGGACAGTTGGCAAGTATGTGGATGACTTTAGTAAGCTAGCACGTTATGCCCCAGATGACGTTCCTACGGATGCGGCTAAGCAGGAGAAGTTTCTGGAAGGACTGAATGATGAGTTGAGCATGCAGTTGATGGTGGCAAGCTTCAACAACTACCAGGAGTTGGTAGATCATGCTCTTATGATTGAAGGGAAGCAGCAGCAGATTGAGAACCGCAAGAGGAAGTATGGACAAGGGAAGTACAATTCTGGAGCTCAGCAGAAGCCATGTTTTGCCCCTAAACCAGGAGGACATTTTCAGCATACCCATGGAGGAGGTAGCTCGCACAATCATAATGGCCCCAAGAATGGTAATGGGAATGGAGGAAGCAACGGCCAGAACCATACCAACACATCAACCCCAGCTAAGAGAGACCTAAGCCAAGTCACTTGCTTTAAGTGTCAGAAGACCAGACATTATGCCAATGAATGTCGTGAAGCCCAGAATGGAAGTGGCAATGGAAGCTCTGGGAAGAAGCCGAACCCTTTAAACAGGGGATAGGTGAACCACGTAAACGTGGAGGAGGTTGAAGACCAGCCGGATGTAGTAATCGGTAAGTTTTTGATTAAGTCTTTTACTGCAATCGTTCTTTTTGATACTGGTGCATCGCATTCATACATATCAAGGGGATTCGCGGATAAGTATAACCTGCCCACCAAGGTTCTTAGAACACCTATGCTAGTAATCTCACCAGGAGCGGAGTATATGGCCAGCCGAAGATGTTTTCAAGTGCCATTAAGAATAGGTAGGCATGTGTTTCCCTCGGATTTGATCATTTTGGAATCGCAAGGTTTGGATGTAATTCTGGGTATGGATTGGCTGTCGATGTATGGAGGAAACATCGATTGCGCAAGTAAGTCGATTTTGCTTACCACCCTAGAAGGAAGAAGGATCAAGTATGTATCCCGACATGTGCCTAAGAGGACTCAAGTAAATTCCTTATCAGGAGTTGTGCAGGAGGAAGTACCAGTGGTAAAGGATTTCCCTGATGTATTTCCAGAGGAGTTGCCAGGCATGCCACCGGATAGAGACATCGAGTTTTTGGTTGAGCTTTTGCCAGGCACAGGGCCAATATCTAAGAGACCATACAGGATGCCCGCAAAGGATTTGGAGGAGATTAAGAAGCAGATTAAAGAGTTACTAGATAAAGGATATATTCGCCCAAGTTCTTCGCCTTGGGGATCGCAGTACTTCTAGTGGAGAAAAAGGATGGATCATTAAGGATGGTTGTTGATTATCGAGGATTGAATGAAGTAACAATCAAAAACAAGTACCCACTATCGATGATCAATGATCTATTTGATCGATTGCAAGGAGCTAAGGTATTTTCCAAGATCGATCTGCGATCAGGATACCATCAGTTGAAGATTCGAGAACATGATATACCTAAGATGGCTTTTACCACAAGGTATGGGATGTATGAGTATACCGTTATGTCATTTGGTCTGACTAACGCACCTGCATATTTCATGAACATGATGAACAAGGTATTTATGGAGTTTTTGGATAAGTTCATCGTAGTGTTCATTGATGATATTCTAGTTTACTCGAAGAATGAAGAGGAACATAAAGAACATTTGCGTTTGGTACTTGAGAAGCTCAGAGAACATCAGTTATATGCCAATTTCAGCAAATGTGAGTTTTGGTTGAAGGAAGTTGGATTCCTCGAACACGTTATATCCGGAGAAGGAATAGCAGTAGATCCCACCAAGGTTGTCACTATGACAAATTGGGAAGCACCAACAACAGTTGGAGAGATCCGGAGTTTTCTTGGACTTGCAGGATACTACCGGAGATTCGTTGAGAATTTCTCAAAAATTGCAAAGCCTATGACGGAGTTGTTAAAGAAGGATACCAAGTTCAAATGGACTCAGGAATGTGAGGCCAGTTTCCAGGAGTTGAAGAAACGTTTGGTTACATCACCAGTGTTGATTTTGCCGGATCAGAACAAGGATTATGAGGTGTATTGCGACGCTTCACGTCGAGGACTTGGAGCAGTGCTTATGCAGGAGGGAAGAGTTGTTTCATATGCCTCACGACAGCTTAAGCCTCATGAGTTGAATTATGCCACGCATGATTTGGAGTTAGCAGCCGTAGTGCATGCATTAAAGACTTGGAGACATTTTCTAAATGGAAACCATTGTGAAGTGTACACGGATCACAAGAGTTTGAAGTATATTTTCACGTAGAAGGAGTTGAATCTCAGGCAAAGGAGTTGGTTGGAGCTCATCAAGGATTATGATATGAGATTGCATTATCATCCCGGAAAGGCTAACGTAGTAGCTGACGCATTGAGCCGTAAAAGCCATGTCAACACACTAATGTCGGGAGAATTACCAAAGGAGTTAGCCGAGGACCTTCGTGAGCTATGTTTGGAGATAGTTCCGAGAGGCTATGTGGCAGCATTGGAGATTCAGTCTACTTTGATGGAAAAGATCAGAGAAGCTCAGTGGACTGACAAGGAGATTGCTTCTATTAAAGAAAAAATGGGCAAAGGAAAAGCTAAAGGATTTCGTGAGGATGAGCACAATACCTTATGGTTTGAAGACCGTGTTCATGTGCCCAATGACCCGGAGATCAGGAAGTTGATTCTACGAGAGGCCCATGACTCACCATATTCGATTCATCCAGGAAATACCAAGATGTATTTGGATTTGGAGGATACTTTCTGGTGGACCGGAATGAAGAAGGATATCGCGGAGTATGTAGCAGCTTGTGATGTATGTCAGAGAGTAAAGGCAGAGCATCAGAAGCCAGCAGGATTGTTACAGCCATTGTCAATACCCGAATGGAAGTGGGATAAGCTAGGCATGGATTTTATTACAGGATTGCCTAGAACGCATTTAGGCTATTACTCGATTTGGGTTGTAGTCGATCGTTTGACAAAGGTAGCTCATTTCATCCCAGTAAAGACTACTTACACCAGTGCTAAGTTGGCAAAGATATACATGACCAGGATCGTATGTCTGCATGGAGTTCCAAGGAGCATTGTATCAGATAGAGGAACCCAGTTTACCTCAAAGTTCTGGAATCAGTTGCACGAAACTTTGGGTACCAGGCTAGAGTTTAGTACAGCTTTTTATCCGCAGACAGATGGACAGACCGAGAGAGTCAATCAGATTTTGGAGGATATGCTGAGAGCTTGTGCGCAAGATTATGGATCTAGTTGGGACGACAATTTACCATATGCAGAGTTCTCTTACAACAATAGTTATCAATCCAGTATGAAGATGGCCCCTTTCGAAGCCTTGTACGGAAGGAGGTGCAGGACCCCATTGTCATGGGATGAAGTTGGAGACCGCCAGTTGTTTGGACCGGATTTGATTAAGGAGTCTGAACAGAAGGTGAAATTGATTCGTGATAGGCTCAAGGTAGCCCAGTCTAGGCAGAAGAGTTACGAAGATTCTAAACGCAAGGAGACAGTTTACGAAGTCGGGCACCGAGTTTATCTTCGAGTATCTCCACTTCGAGGAGTTAAGTGCTTTGGAGTTAAGGGAAAGTTAGCGCCACGTTTTGTAGGACCATACAAGGTTTTGGAGTGTATGGAGAAGTAGCCTACAAGTTGGAATTGCCCGAAGGATTGTCAGGAGTTCACGATGTGTTCCACGTTTCCCAGTTGAAGAAGTGCCACGCAGAAATGGCAGATATACCGCTAAGAGATACAGTGCCGCTGGACGCGATTCAGTTGGATAGTGATTTGACCTATGAGGAGAAACCAGTTAAGATTCTCGAATATGCCAGCTGAGTCACCCGCATCAAGGTTATCAAGTTTTGCAAAGTTCAGTGGAGCCACCACACCGAGGATGAAGCCACCTGGGAGCGAGAGGAAGATCTGTTGAAGGACCACTCTCACCTATTTTCTAGCCAACCCGAATCTCGAGGGCGAGATTCATCTTAAGGGGGGTAGGTTTGCAACATCCCAAATTCTCAATTTGGAATGTTATACATTAGATCATCTTTGCATTTCATATTTTTGCCTTTGGTTTGGTCCTAGAAGTTCTACGCAACTCAAGGACCCTCGGAGAGAGTTGGGGACTTCGTTATTTTCATGTTTGAGTTTTCTCAAATTTTGAAAAAATAGGATCATTTGATTTGATTTATTTTTATCTTCAATTATTTCTATTATAAAAATATGAGAGAGGGAATAAAATGACTTTCCCAGAATAAAGGAATATTGAAGATTTAATAAAAAATCAAATAAGTTTTTATTTTGGAGTTTTTGCTATTTTATTTGAATTTAGGAAAAATTGCATGTTTTCAAAACTGCATTTTAGGGCCAAGAAAATGTTCATCTCGTTCTAAATATTTTATTTAGACGGTGAAAATTTGTATTGGCAATTTTAGATTTTTATTTATTTTTCTAGAATTTTTTTTCTTAGTTTCAGCGGAATTGTTTAAAAAAACCCGCGCGCCCGACTGGGCCGAAGGCCCAGCCGCCACCGCCTCCCGCAACCGGATCGGGACCGGAGTCCCGATCGTCGCCGCCGCCGCCCGTGTCCGGGAGGGACATGCCTCCCGAGACCACCCCCTCCCCCAAGCCATGCCCCCTTTAAATAGGAGCCGCCGCCGCCCTCGCCTCACCCCGCCTCCCGCAGCCGCCACAGCGCCGCTCGCCGCCGCCTTGCGCCACCCGCCGCTAGGAGCCACCGCCGCCGCAGCCGTCGCCGCCACCCCACGCCACCCCACGCCGCCCGGAGCCCCGCCGGAACCTCGCCGGAGCCCGAGCCGAGGTAGTCGCCCGTCGCCCCGGTTTTCTGAGAAAAACCAATCCGTTTTTTTAGAAAAGCCTACTTTTTTTAGACCGGTTTATTTTTTTCTCCGGTTTATTTAATCCAGCGAGCGTTCGCTCTTTCGTTCGTTCTAACGAACGCGTTCACCGTTTAGTTAAAGATAACGAACGTCCGTTCGTTAATCTATTCGTCGTTTTTCTTTTTCTTGGATTTATCCGTGATTATTTCTGATCGCGATTTCTGATCCGATTTTCGTTTTAGTTTATCTTTTCGCTCGTTTATCGGAATCGGGCGATTCAAGCGCCTGGAGTTTCGTCTCGAAACCCTCTTTCCATTTAACCAACTCAAACAAGTTTTTGCTTCTGTAAAATTTGACCTAGGTCCAGATTAGTAAACGAAGCTTCTTTCTTTCGCCGTTTGACTTTCGTTGCTTTGTTCGATTTGATTCTTTTTGTAAACCGGAGTTCTTAAGTTGAACTTTCTGATTAGTTCTCTTATTTGAGTTTTACCCGTGCATTAGATGAGTACTTATTGTATGCTTGTTTGATTGCGATAGAGTACCCGGAGTGCGCCGCTTGCTACTTCGAATCTCTAGGTTTCACGGATCATCAGCAAGGCAAGTAACACTTTGATCATACCTCTTACTACCCAGTTTTTTTGCATTAGATCAATCCTCAAACATTGCATGATTAGGATCTAACTAAATTGTGTGTTTGGGAAGTAGATTTGGTAGTACCTATTACCTGTTTTATTATCAAACCCTTGGGAGTTATCTCTACGTTTGCTTATTATGCCATGCTATGCTAGTAGACGTGGATTCGGTGAGTGTATCCATGACAGATGTGAGATTGTTATATTAATGGTTTATTTAAGGTGACAACTTAAACACACATTTGGGTGAATTGAGGCACCTGGGTATTCCAGCGATTGCCTATTTTTCTTTATGGACCGCCACCCAGGCTCAAAGGGATCATGAGATTATTCATACTAGAAACTTCCGTGTGCAGCCACAAGCTACTATGGGCTCTAGCATAGTTGATTAAGTCGTGTGAACTCTTACAGTGGTAGACTAGCAGATGTAGGGGAAAGTAGGTGTAACGGTCTACCCGATCGTAAGGTGCTAGCCCTTCTGAAAGACTGTGTCTCGGTCATCCATTTCTCAAACACCATGTAGTGCGAGAATCCCAACGGAGGAGATCGAGTCTTGTGGGGAAAAGTGCGCAAACCACTGCAGAGTGTATAAACTAATCATGGTTAGCCGTGTCCCCGGTTATGGACATCTTGAGTATCTAGTACTTGGATTATCATGTGAATCTCATCATGTTACTTTAATTAATATTGTTGGGTTTTAAAGATGATGCTTAATTGGGATTGAGAGGATGTCTATCTTCTCAATGTTTAACAACCACCATGATAGTTAAATAAAATTTATTCCTTTGCAATAGGGAAAAATTGGCTTTATGCAAAAACTGTAACCGTAGAGCTTTCCACCAGCCATATATGCATGTAGTATAGCCTTATTCTTTCATTACTCTCTATGTGTTACATTGCCAGCATATTCCATGTGCTGACCCATTTTCGGGCGGCAACGTTCATGTTGCAGACTTTTCAGACGACGAGTAAGGTGCCTTTAGGTCATGGTTTTATACTCAGTGATGCCGTTGGAGTTGATGGACTCGCTTATCTTCCAAGCCTTCCGTTGTTATCGTTATTAGATGGCATTAAGCCATATTTATTGTAATAAGTTCTCTTTTGAGACATTCGATGTAATAAGTGTGTGATTGTACTCTATTATAAATCATTCAAGTACTGTGTGTGTCAGCATTACTGATCCAGGGATGACACTGATGCATAGAGATCAAACTGGTTGAGGTCTGGTCGCTACAAGATGGTATCAGAGCACACACTGACTATAGGACACGACCACTAAGCTAAAGCCCTAGATCACTACTCACTCTTCTCATTTCTGACTCCTCATCTTTTCTACTCTTTTAGGATGGCTAGGATGATGTAGAAGCCCTCCGTGATGACGGCCCTCTTCCGGTGGAGCTCCGGAACATGCCCCAAGATGGGATCTCGTGGATACAGAAAGTTGCGAAGGTGGAATTAGGTTTTTGGCTCCTGTTCTGATCATTTGGGGGTACGTGTGTATATATAGGCGGAAGAAGTACGCCGGAGGAGCAACAAGGGGCCCACGAGGCAGGGGGTGCGCCCTAGGGGGGGCGCACCACCCACCCTCGTGACCGCCTCTTTTGTTCCTTGGAGCAGGGTCCAAGTCTCCTGGATCACGTTCGGTGAGAAAATCACATTCCTGAAGATTTTATTCCGTTTGGACTCCGTCTGATATTCTGTTTCTTCAAAACACTGAAATAGGCAAAAAACAGCAATTCTGGGCTGGGCCTCCGGTTAATAGGTTAGTCCCAAAAATAATATAAAAGTGGAAAATAAAGCCCAATATAGTCCAAAATAGTAGATAATATAGCATGGAGCAATCAAAAATTATATATATGTTGGAGACGTATCACGCATCCCCAAGCTTAATTCCTGCTCGTCCTCGAGTAGGTAAATGATAAAAAGAGAATTTTTGATGCGGAGTGCTACTTGGCATAATTTCAATGCAAAACTTCTTAATTGTGGTATGGATATTCAGATTAGAAAGATTCAAGACAAAAGTTCATATTGACATAAAGAATAATAACACTTCAAGCATACTAATAAAGTAATTATGTCTTCTCAAAATAACATGGCCAAAGAAAGTTATCCCTACAAAATCATATAGTCTGGCTATGCTCTATCTTCACCACACAAAGTATTTAAATCATGCACAACCCCAATGACAAGCCAAGCAATTGTTTCATACTCTAACTTTTTCAAAACTTTTTCAATCTTCATGCAATACATGAGCGTGAGCCATGGACATAGCACTATGTGGAATAGAAGGGTGGTTGTGGAGAAGACAAAAAGAGGGGAAGATAGTCTCACATAAACTAGGCGTATCAACGGGCTATGGAGAGGCCCATCAATAGATATCAACGTGAGTGAGTAGGGATTGCCATGCAACGGATGCACTAGAGCTATAAGTATATAAAAGCTCATCAAAAGAAACTAAGTGGGTGTGCATCCAACTCGCTTGCTCACGAAGACCTAGGGCAATTTGAGGAAGCCCATCATTGGAATATACAAGCCAAGTTCTATAATGAAAAATTCCCACTAGTATATGAAAGTGACATAACGAGAGACTCTCTATCATGAAGATCATGGTGCTACTTTGAAGCACAAGTGTGGTAAAAGGATAGTAACATTGTCCCTTCTCTCTTTTTCTCTCGTTTTTTATTTGGGCCTTTTCTCTTTTTTTTATGGCCTCTTTTTTTTTGTTCGGGGTCTCATCCCAACTTATGGGGGAATCATAGTCTCCATCATCCTTTCCTCACTTGGGACAATGCTCTAGAAAATGATGATCATCACACTTTTATTTTTCTTACAACTCAACAATTACAACTCGATACTTAGAACAAATATGACTCTATATGAATGCCTCCGGCGGTGTACCAGGATATGCAATGAATCAAGAGTGACATGTATGAAAGAATTATGAATGGTGACTTTGCCACAAATACGATGTCAACTACATGATCATGCTTGCAATATGACAATGATGGATCATGTCATAATAAACGGAAAGGTGGGAAGTTGCATGGCAATATATCTCGGAATGGCTATGGAAATGCCATGATAGGTAGGTATGGTGGCTGTTTTGAGGAAGGTATATGGTGGGTGTATGATACCGGCGAAAGGTGCGCGGTATTAGAGAGGCTAACAATGGTGGAAGGATGGGAAAAAGTGCATATAATCCATGGACTCAACATTAGTCATAAAGAACTCATATACTTATTGCAAAAATCTAGAAGTTATCAAAGCAAAGTATTACGCGCATGATCCTAGGGGGATAGATTGGTAGGAAAAGACCATCGCTCGTCCCCGACCGCCACTCATAAGGACGACAATCAATCAATAAATTATGCTCCGACTTCATCACATAATGGTTCACCATATGTGCATGCTACGGGAATCACAAACTTTAACACAAGTATTCTTTAAATTCACAACTACTAAACTAGCATAACTCTAATATTATCACCTCCATATCTCAAAACAATTATCATGCTTCAATCTTCTCTTAGTATTCAATGCACTCAAAAGAAAATTTCACATATCTTGAACACCAAGCATATTTATATTAAGCAAATTACCATGCTATTAAGACTCTCAAAATAATTTAAGTGAAGCATAAGAGATCAATAGTTTCTTTAAAACAAACCACCACCGTGCTCTAAAAGATCTAAGTGAAGCACATAGAGCAAAATTATAACGCTCAAAAGATATAAGTGAAGTGCGTAGAGCAAAACTACATAGCTCAAAAGATATAAGTGAGGCACATAGAGTATTCTATCAAATTTTAATTCATAGATGACTCTCTCAAAAGGTGTGTACAGCAAGGATGATTGTGGCAAACAAACAAACAAACAAAGACACAAATAATACAAGACGCCCCAAGCAAAACACATATCATGTTGGTGAATAAAAATATAGCTCCAAGTAAATTACCGATGGAAGTGGACGAGAGAGGGGATGCCTTCCGGGGCATCCCCAAGCTTTGACTTTTTGGTGTCCTTGGATTATATTGGGGGTGCCATGGGCATCCCCAAGCTTAGGCTCTTGCCACTCCTTGTTCCATAATCCATCAAAAGAACTCACCCAAAACTTGAAAACTTCACAACACAAAACTCAATAGGAATCTCGTGAGCTCCGTTAGAGAAAGAAAACATAAAACCACTTCAAGGTACTATAATGAACTCATTATTTATTTATATTGGTGTTAAACCTACTGTATTAAAACTTCTATATGGATTATAAACTATTTTACTAACCATAGATTCATCAAAATAAGCAAACAACACACGAAAAACAGAATCTGTCAAAAACAGAACAGTCTGTGGTAATCTGTAGCTAGCGCAATATATGGAACCCCAAAAATTCTAAAATAAATTGCTGGACGTGAGGAATTTATCTATTAATCATATGCAAAAAGAATTAACTAAATATCACTTTCCAAATAGAAATTACAGCAGTTCTCGTGAGCGCTAAAGTTTCTGTTTTTTACAGCAAGTTCAACAAGACTTTCCCCAAGTCTTCCCAACGGTTCTACTTGGCACAAACACTAATTAAACACATAAAAACACAACCATAACAGAGGCTAGATAATTTATTTATTAAATAACAGCAAGGATAAATATTGGGTTGACTCCCAACAAGCGCTTTTCTTTAAAGCCTTATAGCTAGGCATAATATTTCAATGATGCTCACATGGAAGACAAGAATTGAAGCACAAAGAGAGCATCATAAAACACGTGACAACCACATTTAAGTCTAACATACTTCCTATGCATAGGCATCTTATAGGCAAACATATTATCAAGGCAAGCAAAAACTAGCATATGCAAGGAAGCGGAAAGAAACAATAGCAATCTCAACATAACGAGAGGTAATTTAGTAACATGAAAATTTCTACCACCATATTTTCCTCTCTCATAATAATTATATGTAGGATAATAAGAAAATTCAACAAAATAGCTATCACATAAAATATTTTCAACACGATCCACATGCATGCAAAGTTGACACTCTTCCAAAATAGTGGGATTAACATTAACTAAAGTCATGACCTTTCCAAACCCACTTTTATCAAAAACTTCATAAGATTGAACATTCCCCAAATATGTGGGATCTAAAGTTGACATTCTTCCAAACCCACTTTCAATATTATTACAAACATTACAATCAATCTCATATTCATCATGGGGTTTAAATAATTTTTCAAGATCAAAAGAAGAATCACCCCAATCACGATCATTGCAACAAGTAGAGGACATAGCAAATCTAGCATCCCAAAGCTTAGGGTTTTGCATATTATTAGCACAACTGACATTAATAGAATTTATAATAGAATCATTGCAATAATGCTTTCTATTCAAAGATTTATCGTGAATCGCTTCATGAGGTAATTCATCACACTTTTCAGATTCACGAATTTCAAGCAAAACTTCATAAAGATAATCTAGTGCACAAAACTCACTAGCAATTGGTTTATCATAATTGGACCTCTTAAAAAGATTAGCAAGTGGATGAGGATCCATAGATCTTAGGTTCTCTATTTAGTAATAAATAAACAACTATTCCAACCATACGAGCAAACAAGAAGCAAGCGGGCAAAAAGAGGCAAATAGAGAAAGAGAGGGAGGATAGAGAGAGAGGGCGAATAAAACGGCAAGGGTGAAGTGGGGGAGAGGAAAACGAGAGGCAAATGGCAAATAATGTAATGCGAGAGATAGGGATTGTGATGGGTACTTGGTATATTGACATTTTGCATAGACTCCCTGGCAACGGCGCCAGAAATCCTTCTTCCTACGTCTTGAGCTTGTGTTGGTTTTCCTTGAAGAGGAAGGGATGATGCAGCAGAGTAGCGTAAGTATTTCCCTCAGTTTTTGAGAACCAAGGTATCAATCCAGTAGGAGGCCACGCGCAAGTCCCTTGTACCTACACAACACAAAGAGCTCAACGCAACCAATGCGATTAGGGGTTTTCAATCCCTTCTTGGTCACTTACGGAAGTGAGATCCGATAGATAATATTTTTGGTATTTTTGATATAAAGATGCAAAGTGAAAAGTAAAAGGCAAAGTTAAAACAAAACAAGATTAAAGTGATGGAGATTGATATGATGAGAATAGACCCGGGGGCCATAGGTTTCACTAGTGGCTTCTCTCAAGAGCATAAGTTTTCTACGGTGGGTGAACAAATTACTGTTGAGCAATTGACAGAATTGAGCATAGTTATGAGAATATCTAGGCATGATCATGTATATAGGCATCAGGTCCGTGACAAGTAGATCGAAACGATTCTGCATCTACTACTATTACTCCACTCATCGACCGCTATCCAGCATGCATCTAGAGTATTAAGTTAAAAACAGAGTAACGCTTTAATCAAGATGACATGATGTAGAGAGATAAATTCATGCAATATGAAATAAACCCCATCTTGTTATCCTCGATGGCAATGATATAATACGTGTCTTGCTGCCCCTTCTGTCACTAGGAAAGAACACCGCAAGATCGAACCCAAAGCTAAGCACTTCTCCCATGGCAAGAACTACCAATCTAGTTGGCCAAACCAAACGGATAATTCGAAGAGACTTGCAAAGATAACCAATCATACATAAAAGAATTCAGAGAAGATTCAAATATTGTTCATAGATAGACTTGATCATAAACCCACAATTCATCGGTCTCAACAAACACACCGCAAAAGAAGAAGATTACATCAAATAAATCTCCACAAGAGAGGGGGAGAACATTGTATTGAGATCCAAAAAGAGAGAAGAAGCCATCTAGCTACTAACTATGGACCCGAAGGTCTGAGGTAAACTACTCACACTTCATCGGAGAGGCTAGGATGATGTAGAGGCCCTCCGTGATGACGGCCCTCTTCCGGCGGAGCTCCGGAACAGGCCCCAAGATGGGATCTCGTGGATACAGAAAGTTGCGATGGTGGAATTAGGTTTTTGGCTCCTGTTCTGATCGTTTGGGGGTACGTGTGTATATATAGGAGGAAGAAGTACGCCGGAGGAGCAACAAGGGGCCCGTGAGGCAGGGGCGCGCCCTAGGAGGGCGCGCCCCCCGCCCTCGTGACCGCCTCTTTTGTTCCTTGGAGCAGGGTTCAAGTCTCCTGGATCACGTTTGGTGAGAAAATCACGGTACCGAAGATTTTATTCCGTTTGGACTCCGTATGATATTCTGTTTCTTTGAAACACTGAAATAGGCAAAAAACAGCAATTCTGGGCTGGGCCTCCGGTTAATAGGTTAGTCCCAAAAATAATATAAAAGTGGAAAATAAAGCCCAATATAGTCCAAAACAGTAGATAATATAGCATGGAGCAATCAAAAATTATAGATACGTTGGAGACGTATCAGACACTGATGCACAAAGATCAGACTGGTTGAGGTCTGGTCGCTACAAGATGGTATCAGAGCACACGCTGACTGTAGGACACGACCACTAAGCTAAAGCCCTAGATCACTACTCACTCTTCTCATTTCTGACTCCTCATCTTTTCTACTCTTTGAGGATGGCGGATGCAAGGAACAAGTTTACACAACCGGATGAAGATACACCCTTTGGACGTCACTTGAAGGAAGTCACTAGATACCTGAACATCGGAGTACCAATCTTCAACGGAACCTACAACGCCACTTTACCGGAAGAGGAGCGCTGGATGATTCAAGTTCAAGTTCCAGGAAGGACGTTCATGCTAGTCACTGAGCCCATAGAGTTTTCCTTTGATGCACCAACCTGGAGTCTAGGAAAGAGCATGGCAGCTCACATCACCATGGGACGTATTGGAGAAGTTTACCACAATGATCTCAAGGATACTATCTACCAGATTTGTGTGCGTCGAGATGAGCACTGGGAGATGATCAGCACCAAGAAGGATAGATCAATCGCAGCTTCTATCCAAGAGTTAAACCAGCACATTCGACATCAGGAGAACCAGATGTGTGCAGACATGATAGATCTGAAGAAGGTGAGGACAAGAATCACGGAACTGGAGGAAGAACTCAAGGCTACACGAGAAGATTATGAGGAGGAAATCGTCGTACTAGTGGAGAAGAATGATGACCTGATCAAGAAGATCAGAATATTCATGGGAGGCCCTACACCAGTAGAAGAAGATGAAGAACCCAAGGAGATTCGCCCGGAAGACTACATCATCATCGATGACACCGACTCGGACCCTGACGATAGCGATGATGACTATGTTGATGAAGCTGGAGCAGATATCATGGAGTCTGCAACCGAGGAATATTTCTAGTAGACCACCCCATCAGTAGTAGTATTCCACCATGTAAATAGAGTAGTCCGAGCACTTTTGCGATAGTTAGACCGAGTGTATGCCCTTCTTTGATTGAATGAAGTGAATTGTTTGCTTTTGCCTCATGTGCATATGGGTAGTGCTTTCTCTCTAGACCCCTCTCTATTCTTAAATCTCATCTTTTCTAAACCCATCAGATGCCTCCGAGACGTGACAATGGATTTGCATTCCCACCGGAGCTCACTCAGTTGATCCAGCAGCAGAATATGTTGATGTAGTTGCTAGTCCAGAATCAGAACCAGGGGAACAACAACAACAACCCACCACCACCACCACCACCTGTGGATCACTTAACCCGTTTTCTTAGGCTAAATCCACCGGTGTTCTCTAGTAGCATCGAGCCTATAGTAGCAGATGATTGGCTCCGCAAGATTGGAACGGAGTTAACCACTACAGGATGTACGGATGCTGAGAAGGTGCGCTTTGCCGCACATCAGTTGGATGGACCAGCAGCATCATGGTGGGAGAATTACATTGTCACCTACCCTATAGCCACGGTGACATGGGATCAGTTTCAGCAGACTTTCCGTACTGCCCATGTTTCAGCAGGAGCTATGGCCATGAAGAAGCGTGAGTTTTGCAACTTGCGCCAAGGAGGATGGACAGTTGGCCAGTATGTGGATGACTTTAGTAAGCTAGCACGTTATGCCCCAGATGACGTTCCTACGGATGCGGCTAAGTAGGAGAAGTTTCAGGAAGGACTGAATGATGAGTTGAGCATGTAGTTGATGGTGGCAAGCTTCAACAACTACCAGGAGTTGGTAGATCATGCTCTTATGATTGAAGGGAAGCAGCAACAGATTGAGAACCGCAAGAGGAAGTATGGACAAGGGAAGTACAATTCTGGAGCTCAGCACAAGCCACGTTTTACCCCTAAACCAGGAGGACATTTTCAGCATACCCATGGAGGAGGTAGCTCGCACAATCATAATGGCAACAAGAATGATAATGCGAATCGAGGAAGCAATGGCCAGAACCGTACCAACCCGTCAACCCCAGCTAGAGAGACCTAAGCCAAGTCACTTGCTTTAAGTGTCAGAAGACCGGACATTATGCCAATGAATGTCCTGAGGCCCAGAATGGAAGTGGCAATGGAAGCTCTGGGAAGAAGCCGAACCCTTTAAACAGGGGATAGGTGAACTACGTAAACGTGGAGGAGGTTGAAGACCAGCCGGATGCAATAATCGGTAAGTTTTTGGTTAAGTCTTTTACTACAATCGTTCTTTTTGATACTGGTGCATCGCATTCATACATACCAAGGGGATTCGCAGATAAGTATAACCTGCCCACCAAGGTTCTTAGAACACCTATGCTAGTAAGATCACCAGGAGCGGAGTATATGGCTAGCCGAGGATGTTTTCAATCGCCATTGAGTACAGGTAGGCATGTGTTTCCCTCGGATTTGATCATTTTGGAATCGCAAGGTTTGGATGTAATTCTGGGTATGGACTGGCTGTCAATGTATGGAGGAAACATTGATTGCGCAAGTAAGTCGATTTTGCTTACCACCCTAGAAGGAAGAAGGATCAAGTATGTATCCCGACATGTGCCTAAGAGGACTCAAGTAAATTCCTTATCAGGAGTTGTGCGGGAGGAAGTACCAGTGGTAAAGGATTTCCCTGATGTATTTCCAAAGGAGTTGCCAGACATGCCACCGGATAGCGACATCGAGTTTTTGATTGAGCTTTTGCCAGGCACAGGGCCAATATCTAAGAGACCATACAGGATGCCCGCAAAGGATTTGGAGGAGATTAAGAAGCAGATTAAAGAGTTACTGGATAACGGATATATTCGCCCAAGTTCTTCGCCTTGGGGATCGCCAGTACTTCTAGTGGAGAAAAAGGATGGATCGTTAAGGATGGTTGTTGATTATCGAGGATTGAATGAAGTAACAATCAAGAACAAGTACCCACTACCGATGATCAATGATCTGTTTGATCGATTGCAAGGAGCTAAGGTATTTTCCAAGATCGATCTGCGATCAGGATACCATCAGTTGAAGATTCGAGAACAGGATATACCTAAGACGGCTTTTACCACAAGGTATGGGCTGTATGAGTATACCGTTATGTCATTTGGTCTGACTAACGCACCTACATATTTCATGAACATGATGAACAAGGTATTTATGGAGTTTTTGGATAAGTTCATCGTAGTGTTCATTGATGATATTCTTGTTTACTCGAAGAATGAAGAGGAACATAAAGAACATTTGCGTTTGGTACTTGAGAAGCTCAGAGAACATCAGTTATATGCCAAGTTCAGCAAATGTGAGTTTTGGTTGAAGGAAGTTGGATTCCTCGGACACGTTATATCTGGAGAAGGAATAGCAGTAGATCCCACCAAGGTTGTCACTGTGACAAATTGGGAAGCACCAACAACAGTTGGAGAGATCCGGAGTTTTCTTGGACTTGCAGGATACTACCGGAGATTCATTGAGAATTTCTCAAAAATTGCGAAGCCTATGACGGAGTTGTTAAAGAAGGATACCAAGTTCAAATGGACTGAGGAATGTGAGGCCAGTTTCCAGGAGTTGAAGAAACGTTTGGTTACATCACCAGTGTTGATTTTGCCGGATCAGAACAAGGATTATGAGGTGTATTGCGACGCTTCGCGTCGAGGACTTGGAGCAGCGCTTATGCGGGAGGGAAGAGTTGTTTCATATGCCTCACGACAGCTTAAGCCTCATGAGTTGAATTATGCCACGCATGATTTGGAGTTAGCAGCCGTAGTGCATGCATTAAAGACTTGGAGACATTTTCTCATTGGAAACCATTGTGAAGTGTACACGGATCACAAGAGTTTGAAGTATATTTTCACGTAGAAGGAGTTGAATCTCAGGCAAAGGAGATGGTTGGAGCTCATCAAGGATTACGATATGAGATTGCCATGTCAACACACTAATGTCGGGAGAATTACCCAAGAAGTTAGCCGAGGACCTTCATGAGCTATGTTTGGAGATAGTTCCGAGAGGCTATGTAGCAGCATTGGAGATTCAGTCTACTTTGATGGATAAGATCATAGAAGCTCAGAGGACTGACAAGGAGATTGCTTCTATTAAAGAGAAAATGAGCAAAGGAAAAGCTAAAGGATTTCGTGAGGATGAGCACGATACCTTATGGTTTAAAGACCGTGTTCATGTGCCCAATGACCCGGAGATCAGGAAGTTGATTCTGTAAGAGGCCCATGAGTCACCATATTCGATTCATCCAGGAAATACCAAGATGTATTTGGATTTGAAGAATACTTTCTGGTGGACCGGAATGAAGAAGGATATCGCGGAGTATGTAGCAGTTTGTGATGTATGTCAGAGAGTAAAGGCAGAGCATCAGAAGCCAGCAGGATTGTTACAGCCATTGCCAATACCCGAATGGAAGTGGGATAAGATAGGCATGGATTTTATTACAGGATTGCCTAGAACGCATTTAGGCTATTACTCGATTTGGGTTGTAGTCGATCGTTTGACAAAGGTAGCTCATTTCATCCCAGTAAAGACTACTTACACCAGTGCTAAGTTGGCAAAGATATACATGACCAGGATCGTATGTCTGCATGGAGTTCCAAGGAGCATTGTATCAGATAGAGGAACCCAGTTTACCTCAAAGTTCTGGAATCAGTTGCACGAAACTTTGGGTACCAGGCTAGAGTTTAGTACAGCTTTTCATCCACAGACAGATGGACAGACCGAGAGAGTCAATCAGATTTTGGAGGATATGCTGAGAGCTTGTGCGCTAGATTATGGATCTAGTTGGGACGACAATTTGCCATATGCAGAGTTCTCTTACAACAACAGTTATCAATCCAGTCTGTAGATGGCCCCTTTCGAAGCCTTGTACGGAAGGAGGTGCAGGACCCCATTGTCATGGGATGAAGTTGGAGACCGCCAGTTGTTTGGACCGGATTTGATTAAGGAGTCTGAATAGAAGGTGAAATTGATTCGCGATAGGCTCAAGGTAGCCTAGTCTAGGCAGAAGAGTTACGCAGATTCTAAACGCAAGGAGACAGTTTACGAAGTCGGGCACCGAATTTATCTTCGAGTATCTCCACTTTGAGGAGTTAAGTGCTTTGGAGTTAAGGGAAAGTTAGCGCCACATTTTGTAGGACCATACAAGGTTTTGGAGTGTATGGAGAAGTAGCCTACAAGTTGGAATTGCCCGAAGGATTGTCGGGAGTTCACGATGTGTTCCACGTTTCCTAGTTGAAGAAGTGCCACGCAAAAATGGCGGATATACCGCTAAGAGATACAGTGCCGCTGGACGCGATTCAGTTGGATAGTGATTTGACCTATGAGGAGAAACCAGTTAAGATTCTCGAATATGCCAGCCGAGTCACCCGCAGCAAGGTTATCAAGTTTTGCAAAGTTCAGTGGAGCCACCACACCGAGGATGAAGCCACCTGGGAGCGAGAGGAAGATCTGTTGAAGGACCACCCTCACCTATTTTCTAGCCAACCCGAATCTCGAGGGCAAGATTCATCTTAAGGGGGGTAGGTTTGTAACATCCCAAATTCTCAATTTGGAATGTTATACATTAGATCATCTTTGCATATCATATTTTTGCCTTTTGTTTGATCCTAAAAGTTCTACGCAACTCAAGGACCCTCGGAGAGAGTTGGGGACTTTGTTATTTTCATATTTGAGTTTTCTCAAATTTTGAAAAAATAGGATCATTTGATTTTATTTATTTTTATCTTCAATTATTTCTATTATAAAAATATGAGAGAGGGAATAAAATGACTTTCCTAGAATAAAGGAATATTGAAGCTTTAATAAAAAATCAAATAATTTTTTATTTTGGAGTTTTTCCTATTTTATTTGAATTTAGGAAAAATTGCATGATTTCAAAACTGCATTTTAGGGCCAAGAAAATGTTCATCTCGTTCTAAATATTTTATTTAGACGGTGAAAATTTGTATTGGCAATTTTAGATTTTTATTTATTTTTCGAGAATTTTTTTTCTTAGTTTCGATGGAATTGTTTAAAAAACCCGCGCGCCCGACTGGGCCAAAGGCCCAGCCGAGCCGGCCGAGCCGCCACCGCCTCCCGCAACCGGATTGGGACCGGAATCCCGATCGTCGCCGCCGCCGCCCGTGTCCGGGAGGGACACGCCTCCCGAGACCACGCCCTCCCCCAAGCCATGCCCTCCCCTTTAAATAGGAGCCGCCGCCGCCCTCTCCTCACCCCGCCTCCCGCAGCCACCACAGCGCCGCTCGCCGCCGCCTTGCGCCACCCGCCGCCAGGAGCCGCCGCCGCCGCAGCCGTCGCCGCCACCCCGCGCCACCCCACGCCGCCCGGAGCCCCGCCGGAACCTCATCGGAGCCCGAGCCGAGGTAGTCGCCAGCCGCCCCGGTTTTCTGAGAAAAACCAATCCAGTTTTTTTAGAAAACCCTAGTTTTTTTAGACCGGTTTATTTTTTTCTCCGGTTTATTTAATCCAGCGAGCGTTCGCTCTTTTGTTCGTTCTAACGAACACGTTCACCGCTTAGTTACAAATAACGAACGTCCGTTCGTCAATCTGTTCGTCGTTTTTCTTTTTCTTCGATTTATCCGTGATTTTTTTCTGATCGCGATTTCTGATCCGATTTTCGTTTTAGTTTATCTTTTCGCTCGTTTATCAGAATCGGGCGATTCAAGCGCCTGGAGTTTCGTCTCGAAACCCTCTTTCCGTTTAACCAACTCAAACAAGTTTTTTCTTCTCTGAAATTTGACCTTGGTCCAGATTAGTAAACAAAGCTTCTTTCTTTCACCGTTTGACTTTCGTTGCTTTGTTCGATTTGATTCTTTTTGTAAACCGGAGTTCTTAAGTTGAACTTTCTGACTAGTTCTCTTATTTGAGTTTTACCCGTGCATTATATGAGTACTTATTGTATGCTTGTTTGATTACGATAGAGTACCTGGAGTGCGCCGCTTGCTACTTCGAATCTCTAGGTTTCACGGATCATCAGTAAGGCAAGTAACACTTTGATCATACCTCTTACTACCCAATTTTTATTTCATTAGATCAATCCTCAAACATTGCATGATTAGGATCTAACTAAATTGTGGGTTTGGAAAGTAGATGAGGTAGTACCTATTACCTGTTTTATTATCAAACCCTTGGGATTTATCTCTATGTTTGCTTATTATGCCATGCTATGCTAGTAGACGTGGATTGGGTGAGTGTATCCATGACAGATGTGAGATTGTTATATTAATGGTTTATTTAAGGTGGCAACTAAACACACATCTGGGTGGATTGAGGCACCTGGGTATTCCAGTGATTGCCTGTTTTTCTTTATGGACCGCCACCCAGGCTCAAAGGGACCATGAGATTATTCATACTAGAAACTTCCGTGTGCAGCCACAAGCTACTATGGGCTCTAGCATAGTTGATTAAGTCGTGTGAACTCTTAAAGTGGTAGACTAGCAGATGTAGGGGAAATTAGGTGTAACGGTCTACCCGATCGTAAGGTGCTAGCGCTTCTGAAAGACTATGTATCGGTCATCCGTTTCTCAAACACCATGTAGTGCGAGAATCCCAACGGAGGAGATCGAGTCTTGTGGGGAAAAGTGCGCAAACCTCTGCGGAGTGTATAAACTAATCATGGTTAGCCGTGTCCCCGGTTATGGACGTCTTGAGTATCTAGTACTTGGATTATCATGTGAATCTCATCATGTTACTTTAATTAATATTGTTGGGTTTTAAAGATGATGCTTAATTGGGATTGAGAGGATGTCTATCTTCTCAATGTTTAACAACCACCATGATAGTTAAATAGGGAAAAATTGGCTTTATGCAAAAACTGTAACCATAGAGCTTTCCACCAGCCATATATGCATGTAGTATAGCCTTATTCTTTCATTACTCTCTATGTGTTACATTGCCAGCATATTCCATGTGCTGACCCATTTTCAGGCTGCAACGTTCATGTTGCAGACTTTTCAGACGACGAGTAAGGTGCCTTTAGGTCGTGGTTCTATACTCAGTGATGCCGTTGGAGTTGATGGACTCTCTTATCTTCCAAGCCTTCCGCTCTTATCGTTATTAGACGGCCTTAAGCCATATTTATTGTAATAAGTTCTCTTTTGAGACATTCGATGTAATAAGTGTGTGATTGCTACTTTGTTATAAATCCTTCAAGTATTGTGCATGTCAGCATTACTGATCCAGGGATGACACTGCTACGTATTGAGCTTGCGTTGGTTTTCCCTGAAGAGGAAGGCATGATGCAGCAGAGTAGCGTAAGTATTTCCCTCAGTTTTTGAGAACCAAGGTATCAATCCAGTAGGAGGCCACGCGCAAGTCCCTTTTACCTACACAACACAAAGAGCTCAACGCAACCAACGCGATTAGGGGTTGTCAATCCCTTCACGGTCACTTACGAAAGTGAGATCCGATAGATAATATTATTGGTATTTTTGATATAAAGATGCAAAGTGAAAAGTAAAAGGCAAAGTAAAAACAAAACAAGATTAAAGTGATGGAGATTGATATGATGAGAATAGACCCGGGGGCCATAGGTTTCACTAGTGGCTTCTCTCGAGAGCATAAGTTTTCTACGGTGGGTGAACAAATTACTGTTGAGCAATTGACAGAATTGAGCATAGTTATGAGAATATCTAGGCATGATCATGTATATAGGCATCACGTCCGTGACAAGTAGATCGAAATGATTCTGCATCTACTACTATTACTCCACTCATCGACCGCTATCCAGCATGCATCTAGAGTATTAGGTTAGAAACAGAGTAATGCTTTAAGCAAGATGACATGATGTAGAGAGATAAATTCATGCAATATGAAATAAACCCCATCTTGTTATCCTCGATGGCAACGATACAATACGTGTCTTGCTGCCCCTTCTGTCACTAGGAAAGAACACCACAAGATCGAACCCAAAGCTAAGCACTTCTCCCATGGCAAGAACTACCAATCTAGCTGGCCAAACCAAACGAATAATTCAAAGAGACTTGCAAAGCTAACCAATCATACATAAAAGAATTCAGAGAAGATTCAAATATTGTTCATAGATAGACTTGATCATAAACCCACAATTCATCAGTCTCAACAAACACACCGCAAAAGAAGAAGATTACATTGAATAAATCTCCACAAGAGAGGGGGAGAACATTGTATTGAGATCCAAAAAGAGAGAAGAAGCCATCTAGCTACTAACAGTGGACCCGAAGGTCTGAGGTAAACTACTCACACTTCATCGGAGAGGCTAGGATGATGTAGAAGCCCTCCGTGATGACGGCCCTCTTCCGGTGGAGCTCCGGAACAGGCCCCAAGATGGGATCTCGTGGATACAGAAAGTTGCGAAGGTGGAATTAGGTTTTTGGCTCCTGTTCTGATCATTTGGGGGTACGTGTGTATATATAGGAGGAAGAAGTACGCCGGAGGAGCAACGAGGGGCCCACGAGGCAGGGGGTGCGCCCTAGGGGGGCGCACCCCCCACCCTCGTGACCGCCTCTTTTATTCCTTGGAGCAGGGGCCAAGTCTCCTGGATCACGTTCGGTGAGAAAATCACATTCCCGAAGATTTTATTCCGTTTGGACTCCGTCTGATATTCTGTTTCTTCGAAACACTGAAATATGCAAAAAACAGCAATTCTGGGCTGGGCCTCCGGTTAATAGGTTAGTCCCAAAAATAATATAAAAGTGGAAAATAAAGCCCAATATAGTCCAAAACAGTAGATAATATAGCATGGAGAAATCAAAAATTATAGATACGTTGGAGACGTATCAGGCATCCCCAAGCTTAATTCCTGCTCGTCCTCGAGTAGGTAAATGATAAAAAGAGAATTTTTCATGCGGAGTGCTACTTGGCATAATTTCAATGCAAAATTTCTTAATTGTGGGATTAGAAAGATTCAAGACAAAAGTTCATATTGACATAAAGAATAATAACACTTCAAGCATACTAATAAAGTAATTATGTCTTCTCAAAATAACATGGC
Source organism: Triticum urartu (assembly GCF_056163025.1). Lineage (NCBI taxonomy): Eukaryota > Viridiplantae > Streptophyta > Magnoliopsida > Poales > Poaceae > Triticum > Triticum urartu. The sequence continues at coordinate 461,207,726 of NC_141874.1, read as the reverse complement.
CAAAGAAAGTTATCCCTACAAAATCATATAGTCTGGCTATGCTATATCTTCACCACACAAAGTATTTAAATCATGCACAACCCTGATGACAAGCCAAGCAATTGTTTCATACACTAACTTTTTCAAAACTTTTTCAATCTTCACGCAATACATGAGCGTGAGTCATGGACATAGCACTACGTGGAATAGAAGGGTGGTTGTGGAGAAGACAAAAGGAGGGGAAGATAGTCTCACATCAACTAGGCGTATCAACGGGCTATGGAGAGGCCCATCAATAGATATCAATGTGAGTGAGTAGGGATTGCTATGCAACGGATGCACTAGAGCTATAAGTATATGAAAGCTCATCAAAATAAACTAAGTGGGTGTGCATCCAACTCGCTTGCTCACGAAGACCTAGGGCAATTTGAGGAAGCCCATCATTGGAATATACAAGCCAAGTTCTATAATGAAAAATTCCCACTAGTATATGAAAGTGACATAACGAGAGACTCTCTATCATGAAGATCATGGTGCTACTTTGAAGCACAAGTGTGGTAAAAGGATAGTAACATTGTCCCTTCTCTCTTTTTCTCTCATTTTTTTATTTGGGCCTTTTCTCTCTTTTTTATGGCCTCTTTTTTTCGTCCGGAGTCTCATCCCGACTTATGGGGGAATCATAGTCTCCATCATCCTTTCCTCACTTGGGACAATGCTCTAGAAAATGATGATCATCACACTTTTATTTTTCTTACAACTCAACAATTACAACTCGATACTTAGAACAAATATGACTCTATATGAATGCCTCCGGCGATGTACCGAGATATGAAAATGAATCAAGAGTGACATGTATGAAAGAATTATGAATGGTGGCTTTGCCACAAATACGATGTCAACTACATGATCATGCTAGCAATATGACAATGATGGAGCGTGTCATAATAAACGGAAAGGTGGAAAGTTGCATGGCAATATATCTCGGAATGGCTATGGAAATGCCATGATAGGTAGGTATGGTGGCTATTTTGAGGAAGGTATATGGTGGGTGTATGATACCGGCGAAAGGTGCGCGGTATTAGAGAGGCTAACAATGGTGGAAGGATGGGAAAAGGTGCATATAATCCATGGACTCAACATTAGTCATAAAGAACTCATATACTTATTGCAAAAATCTAGAAGTTATCAAAGCAAAGTATTACGCGCATGCTCCTAGGGGGATGGATTGGCAGGAAAAGACCATCTCTCGTCCCCGACTGCCACTCATAAGGAAGACAATCAATAAATAAATTATGCTCCGACTTCATCACATAACGGTTCACCATACGTGCATGCTACGGGAATCACAAACTTTAACACAAGTATTCTTTAAATTCACAACTACTAAACTAGCATAACTCTAATATTATCACCTCCATATCTCAAAACAATTATCATGCTTCAATCTTCTCTTAGTATTCAATGCACTCAAAAGTAAATTTCACATATCTTGAACACCAAGCATATTTATATTAAGCAAATTACCATGCTATTAAGACTCTCAAAATAATTTAAGTGAAGTATAAGAGATCAATAGTTTCTTTAAAACAAACCACCACCGTGCTCTGAAAGATCTAAGTGAAGCACATAGAGCAAAATTATCACGCTCAAAAGATATAAGTGAAGTGTGTAGAGCAAAACTACATAGCTCAAAAGATATAAGTGAGGCACATAGAGTATTCTATCAAATTTTAATTCATAGATGACTCTCTCAAAAGGTGTGTACAGCAAGGATGATTGTGGCAAACTAACAAACAAAGACACAAATAATACAAGACGCTCCAAGCAAAACACATATCATGTTGGTGAATAAAAATATAGCTCCAAGTAAATTACCGATGGAAGTGGACGAAAGAGGGGATGCCTTCCGGGGCATCCCCAAGCTTTGACTTTTTGGTGTCCTTGGATTATATTGGGGGTGCCATGGGCATCCCCAAGCTTAGGCTCTTGCCACTCCTTGTTCCAAAATCCATCAAAAGAACTCACCCAAACTTGAAAACTTCACAACACAAAACTCAATAGGAATCTCGTGAGCTCCGTTAGAGAAAGAAAACATAAAACCACTTCAAGGTAGTATAATGAACTCATTCTTTATTTAAATTGGTGTTAAACCTACTCTATTCCAACATTTCTATGGATTATAAACTATTTTACTAACCATAGATTCATCAAAATAAGCAAACAACACACGGAAAACAGAATCTGTCAAAAACAGAACAGTCTGTAGAAATTACAGCAGTTCTCGTGAGCGCTAAAGTTTCTGTTTTTTACAACAAGTTCAACAAGACTTTCCCCAAGTCTTCCCAACGGTTCTACTTGGCACAAACACTAATTAAACACATAAAAACACAACCAAAACAGAGGCTAGATAATTTATTTATTAAATAACAGCAAGGATAAATATTGGGTTGACTCCCAACAAGCGCTTTTCTTTAAAGCCTTATAGCTAGGCATAATATTTCAATGATGCTCACATGAAAGACAAGAATTGAAGCACAAAGAGAGCATCATAAAACACGTGAAAACCACATTTAAGTCTAACATACTTCCTATGCATAGGCATCTTATAGGCAAACATATTATCAAGGCAAGCAAAAACTAGCATATGCAAGGAAGTGGGAAGAAACAATAGCAATCTCAACATAACGAGAGGTAATTTAGTAACATGAAAATTTCTACCACCATATTTTCCTCTCTTATAATAATTATATTTAGGATCATAAGAAAATTCAACAAAATAGCTATCACATAAAATATTTTCAACATGATCCACATGCATGCAAAGTTGACACTCTTCCAAAATTGTGGGATTAACATTAACTAAAGTCATGAGCTTTCCAAACCCACTTTTATCAAAAACTTCATAAGATTGAACATTCCCCAAATATGTGGGATCTAAAGTTGACATTCTTCCAAACCCACTTTCAATATTATTGCAAACATTACAATCAATGTCATATTCATCATGGGGTTTAAATAATTTTTCAAGATCAAAAGAAGAATCACCCCAATCATGATCATTGCAACAAGTAGAGGACATAGCAAAGCTAGCATCCCCAAGCTTAGGGTTTTGCATATTATTAGCACAACTGACATTAATAGAATTTATAATAGAATCATTGCAATCATGCTTTCTATTCAAAGATTTATCGTGAATCGCTTCATGAGGTAATTCATCACACTTTTCAGATTCACGAATTTCAAGCAAAACTTCATAAAGATAATCTAGTGCACAAAACTCACTAGCAATTGGTTTATCATAATTGGACCTCTTAAAAAGATTAGCAAGTGGATTTGGATCCATAGATCTTAGGTACTCTGTTTAGTAATAAATAAACAACTATTCCAACCATACGAGCAAACAAGAAGCAAGCGGGCAAAAAGAGGCAAATAGAGAAAGAGAGGAAGGATAGAGAGAGAGGGCGAATAAAACGGCAAGGGTGAAGTGGGGGAGAGGAAAACGAGAGGCAAATGGCAAATAATGTAATGCGAGAGATAGGGATTGTGATGGGTACTTGGTATATTGACATTTTGCATAGACTCCCTGGCAACGGCGCCAGAAATCCTTCTTCCTACGTCTTGAGCTTGTGTTGGTTTTCCTTGAAGAGGAAGGGATGATGCAGCAGAGTAGCGTAAGTATTTCCCTCAGTTTTTGAGAACCAAGGTATCAATCCAGTAGGAGGCCACGCGCAAGTCTCTTGTACCTACACAACACAAAGAGCTCAACGCAACCAACGCGATTAGGGGTTGTCAATCCCTTCATGGTCACTTACGGAAGTGAGATCTGATAGATAATATTTTTGGTATTTTTGATATAAAGATTCCAAGTGAAAAGTAAAAGGCAAAGTAAAAACAAAACAAGATTAAAGTGATGGAGATTGATATGATGAGAATAGACCCGGGGGCCATAGATTTCACTAGTGGCTTCTCTCAAGAGCATAAGTTTTCTACGTTGGGTGAACAAATTACTGTTGAGCAATTGACAGAATTGAGCATAGTTATGAGAATATCTAGGCATGATCATGTATATAGGCATCACGTCCGTGACAAGTAGATCGAAACGATTCTGCATCTACTACTATTACTCCACTCATCGACCGCTATCCAGCATGCATCTAGAGTATTAAGTTAGAAACAGAGTAATGCTTTAAGCAAGATGACATGATGTAGAGAGATAAATTCATGCAATATGAAATAAACCCCATCTTGTTATCCTCGATGGCAACGATACAATACGTGTCTTGCTGCCCCTTCTGTCACTGGGAAAGAACACCGCAAGATCGAACCCAAAGCTAAGCACTTCTCCCATGGCAAGAACTACCAATCTAGTTGGCCAAACCAAACGAATAATTCAAAGAGACTTGCAAAGCTAACCAATCATACATAAAAGAATTCAGAGAAGATTCAAATATTGTTCATAGATAGACTTGATCATAAACCCACAATTCATCAGTCTCAACAAACACACCGCAAAAGAAGAAGATTACATTGAATAAATCTCCACAAGAGAGGGGGAGAACATTGTATTGAGATCCAAAAAGAGAGAAGAAGCCATCTAGCTACTAACAGTGGACCCGAAGGTCTGAGGTAAACTACTCACACTTCATCGGAGAGGCTAGGATGATGTAGAAGCCCTCCGTGATGACGGCCCTCTTCCGGTGGAGCTCCGGAACAGGCCCCAAGATGGGATCTCGTGGATACAGAAAGTTGCGGCGGTGGAATTAGGTTTTTGGATCATGTTCTGATCGTTTGGGGGGTACATGTGTATATATAGGAGGAGGAAGTACGCCGGAGGAGCAACGAGGGGCCCACGAGGCAGGGGGGCGCGCCCCCCACCCTCGTGACAGCCTCTTTTGTTCCTTGGAGTAGGGTCCAAGTCTCCTGGATCACGTTCGGTGAGAAAATCACGGTACCGAAGATTTTATTCCATTTGGACTCCGTCTGATATTCTGTTTCTTCGGAACACTGAAATAGGCAAAAAAAATAGCAATTCTGGGCTGGGCCTCCGGTTAATAGGTTAGTCCCAAAAATAATATAAAAGTGGAAAATAAATCCCAATATAGTCCAAAACAGTAGATAATATAGCATGGAGCAATCAAAAATTATAGATACGTTGGAGATGTATCAGACACTGATGCACAAAGATCAGACTGGTTGAGGTCTGGTCGCTACAAGATGGTATCAGAGCACACGCTGACTGTAGGACACGACCACTAAGCTAAAGCCCTAGATCACTACTCACTCTTCTCATTTCTGACTCCTCATCTTTTCTACTCTTTGAGGATGGAAGATGCAAGGAACAAGTTTACACAACTGGAAGAAGATACACCCTTTGGACGTCACTTGAAGGAAGTCACTAGATACCTGAACATCGGAGTACCAATCTTCAACGGAACCTACAACGCCACTTTACCGGAAGAGGAGCGCTGGATGATTCAAGTTCAAGTTCCAGGAAGGACGTTCATGCTAGTCACTGAGCCCATAGAGTTTTCCTTTGATGCACCAACCTGGAGTCTAGGAAAGAGCATGGCAGCTCACATCACCATGGGACGTATTGGAGAAGTTCACCACAATGATCTCAAGGATACTATCTACCAGATTTGTGTGCGTCGAGATGAGCACTGGGAGATGATCAGCACCAAGAAGGATAGATCAATCGCAGCTTTTATCCAAGAGTTAAACCAGCACATTCGACATCAGGAGAACCAGATGTGTGCAGACATGATAGAAGGCGAGGACAAAAATCACGAAACTGGAGGAAGAACTCAAGGCTACACGAGAAGATTATGAGGAGGAAATCGTCGTACTAGTGGAGAAGAATGATGACCTGATCAAGAAGATCGAAATATTCATGGGAGACCCTACACCAGTAGAAGAAGACGAAGAACCCAAGGAGATTCGCCCGGAAGACTACATCATCATCGACGACACCGACTCGGACCCAGACGATAGCGATGATGACTATGTTGATGAAGCTGGAGCAGATATCATGGAGTCTGCAACCGAGGAATATTTCTAGTAGACCACCCCATCAGTAGTAGTATTCCACCATGTAAATAGAGTAGTCCGAGCACTTTTGCGATAGTTAGACCGATTGTATGCCCTTGTTTGATTGAATGAAGTGAATTGTTTGCTTTTGCCTCATGTGCATATGGGTAGTGTTTTCTCTCTAGGCCCCTCTCTATTCTTAAATCTCATCTTTTCTAAACCCAGCAGATGCCTCCGAGATGTGACAATGGATTTGCATTCCCACCGGAGCTCACTTAGTTGATCCAGCAGCAGAATACGTTGATGCAGTTGCTAGTCCAGAATCAGAACCAGGGGAACAACAACAACAACCCACCACCACCACCACATGTGGATCACTTAACCCGTTTTCTTAGGCTGAATCCACCAGTGTTCTCTAGTAGCATCGAGCCTATAGTAGCAGATGATTGGCTCCGCAAGATTGGAACGGAGTTAACCACTACAGGATGTACGGATGCTGAGAAGGTGCGCTTTGCCGCACATCAGTTGGATGGACCAGCAGCATCATGGTGGGAGAATTACACTGTCACCTACCCTATAGCCACGGTGACATGGGATCAGTTTCAGCAGACTTTCCGTACTGCCCATGTTTCAGCAGGAGCTATGGCCATGAAGAAGCGTGAGTTTCGCAACTTGCGCCAAGGAGGACGGACAGTTGGCCAGTATGTGGATGACTTTAGTAAGATAGCACGTTATGCCCCACATGACGTTCCTACGGATGCGGCTAAGCAGGAGAAGTTTCTAGAAGGACTGAATGATGAGTTGAGCATGCAGTTGATGGTGGCAAGCTTCAACAACTACCAGGAGTTGGTAGATCATGCTCTTATGATTGAAGGGAAGCAGCAACAGATTGAGAACCGCAAGAGGAAGTATGGACAAGGGAAGTACAATTCTGGAGCTCAGCAGAAGCCACGTTTTACCCCTAAACCAGGAGGACATTTTCAGCATACCCATGGAGGAGGTAGCTCACACAATCATAATGGCCCCAAGAATGGTAATGGGGATGGAGGAAGCAACGGCCAGAACCGTACCAACCCGTCAACCCCAGCTAAGAGAGACCTAAGCCAAGTCACTTGCTTTAAGTGTCAGAAGACCGGACATTATGCCAATGAATGTCCTGAAGCCCGGAATGGAAGTGGCAATGGAAGCTCTGGGAAGAAGTCGAACCCTTTCAACAGGGGACAGGTGAACCACGTAAACGTGGAGGAGGTTGAAGACCAGCCGGATGCAGTAATCGGTAAGTTTTTGGTTAAGTCTTTTACTGCAATCGTTCTTTTTGATACTGGTGCATCGCATTCATACATATCAAGGGGATTCGCGGATAAGTATAACCTGCCCACCAAGGTTCTTAGAACACCTATGCTAGTAAGCTCACCAGGAGCGGAGTATATGGCCAGCCGAGGATGTTTTCAAGTGCCATTGAGTATAGGTAGGCATGTGTTTCCCTCGGATTTGATCATTTTGGAATCGCAAGGTTTGGATGTAATTCTGGGTATGGATTGGTTGTCGATGTATGGAGGAAACATCGATTGCGCCAGTAAGTCGATTTTGCTTACCACCCCAGAAGGAAGAAGGATCAAGTATGTATCCCGACATGTGCCTAAGAGGACTCAAGTAAATTCCTTATCAGGGGTTGTGCGGGAGGAAATACCAGTGGTAAAGGATTTCCCGGATGTATTTCCAGAGGAGTTGCCAGACATGCCACCAGATAGAGACATCGAGTTTTTGATTGAGCTTTTGCCAGGCACAGGGCCAATATCTAAGAGACCATACAGGATGCCCGCAAAGGATTTGGAGGAGATTAAGAAGCAGATTAAAGAGTTACTGGATAACGGATATATTCGCCCAAGTTCTTTGCCTTGGGGATCGCCAGTACTTCTAGTGGAGAAAAAGGATGGATCGTTAAGGATGGTTGTTGATTATCGAGGATTGAATGAAGTAACAATCAAGAACAAGTACCCACTACCGATGATCAATGATCTGTTTGATCGATTGCAAGGAGCTAAGGTATTTTCCAAGATCGATCTGCGATCAGGATACCATCAGTTGAAGATTCGAGAACAGGATATACCTAAGACGGCTTTTACCACAAGGTATGGGCTGTATGAGTATACCGTTATGTCATTTGATCTGACTAACGCACCTTCATATTTCATGAACATGATGAACAAGGTATTTATGGAGTTTTTGGATAAGTTCATCATAGTGTTCATTGATGATATTCTAGTTTACTCGAAGAATGAAGAGGAACATAAAGAACATTTGCGTTTGGTACTTGAGAAGCTCAGAGAACATCAGTTATATGCCAAGTTCAGCAAATGTGAGTTTTGGTTGAAGGAAGTTGGATTCCTCGGACACGTTATATCCGGAGAAGGAATAGCAGTAGATCCCACCAAGGTTGTCACTGTGACAAATTGGAAAGCACCAACAACAGTTGGAGAGATCCGGAGTTTTCTTGGACTTGCAGGATACTACGGAGATTCATTGAGAATTTCTCAAAAATTGCGAAGCCTATGACGGAGTTATTAAAGAAGGATACCAAGTTCAAATGGACTGAGGAATGTGAGGCCAGTTTCCAGGAGTTGAAGAAACGTTTGGTTACATCACCAGTGTTGATTTTGCCGGATCAGAACAAGGATTATGAGGTGTATTGCGATGCTTCGCGTCGAGGACTTGGAGCAGTGCTTATGCGGGAGGGAAGAGTTGTTTCATATGCCTCACGACAGCTTAAGCCTCATGAGTTGAATTATGCCACGCATGATTTGGAGTTAGTAGCCGTAGTGCATGCATTAAAGACTTGGAGACATTTTCTCATTGGAAACCATTGTGAAGTGTACACGGATCACAAGAGTTTGAAGTATATTTTCACGCAGAAGGAGTTGAATCTCAGGAAAAGGAGATGGTTGGAGCTCATCCAGGATTATGATATGAGATTGCATTATCATCCCGGAAAGGCTAACATAGTAGCTGACGCATTGAGCCGTAAAAGCCATGTCAACACACTAATGTCGGGACAATTACCAAAGGAGTTAGCCGAGGACCTTCGTGAGCTATGTTTGGAGATAGTTACAAGAGTCTATGTAGCAGCATTGGAGATTCAGTCTACTTTGATGGATAAGATCAGAGAAGCTCAGAGGACTGACAAGGAGATTGCTTCTATTAAAGAGAAAATGAGCAAAGGAAAAGCTAAAGGATTTCGTGAGGATGAGCACGATACCTTATGGTTTGAAGACCGTGTTTATGTGCCCAATGACCCGGAGATCAGGAAGTTGATTCTGCAAGAGGCCCATGACTCACCATATTCGATTCATCCAGGAAATACCAAGATGTATTTGGATTTGAAGGATACTTTCTGGTGGACCGGAATGAAGAAGGATATCGCGGAGTATGTAGCAGTTTGTGATGTATGTCAGAGAGTAAAGGCAGAGCATCAGAAGCCAGTAGGATTGTTACAGCCATTGCCAATACCCGAATGGAAGTGGGATAAGCTAGGCATGGATTTTATTACAGGATTGCCCAGAACGCGTTCAGGCTATGACTCGATTTTGGTTGTAGTCGATCGTTTGACAAAGGTAGCTCATATCATCCCAGTAAAGACTACTTACACCAGTGCTAAGTTGGCAAAGATATACATGACCAGGATCGTATGTCTGCATGGAGTTCCAAGGAGCATTGTATCAGATAGAGGAACCCAGTTTACCTCAAAGTTCTGGAATCAGTTGCATGAAACTTTGGGTACCAGGCAAGAGTTCAGTACAGCTTTTCAGCCGCAGACAGATGGACAAACCGAGAGAGTCAATCAGATTTTGGAGGATATGCTGAGAGCTTGTGCGCTAGATTATGGATCTAGTTGGGACGACAATTTGCCATATGCAGAGTTCTCTTACAACAACAGTTATCAATCCAGTCTATAGATGGCCCCTTTCGAAGCCTTGTACGGAAGGAGGTGCAGGACCCCATTGTCATGGGATGAAGTTGGAGACCGCCAGTTGTTTGGACCGGATTTGATTAAGGAGTCTAAACAGAAGGTGAAATTGATTCGCGATAGGCTCAAGGTAGCCCAGTCTAGGCAGAAGAGTTACGCAGATTCTAAATGCAAGGAGACAGTTTACGAAGTCGGGCACCGAGTTTATCTTCGAGTATCTCCACTTCGAGGAGTTAAGTGCTTTGGAGTTAAGAGAAAGTTAGCGCCACGTTTTGTAGGACCATACAAGGTTTTGGAGCGTATGTGAGAAGTAGCCTACAAGTTGGAATTGCCCGAAGGATTGTCAGGAGTTCACGATGTGTTCCACGTTTCCCAGTTGAAGAAGTGCCACGCAGAAATGGCGGATATACCGCTAAGAGATACAGTGCCGCTGGACGCGATTCATTTGGATAGTGATTTGACCTATGAGGAGAAACCAGTTAAGATTCTCGAATATGCCAGCCGAGTCACCCGCAGCAAGGTTATCAAGTTTTGCAAAGTTTAGTGGAGCCACCACACCGAGGATGAAGCCACCTGGGAGCGAGAGGAAGATCTGTTGAAGGACCACCCTCACCTATTTTCTAGCCAACCCGAATCTCGAGGGCGAGATTCATCTTAAGGGGGGTAGGTTTGTAACATCCCAAATTCTCAATTTGGAATGTTATACATTAGATAATCTTTGCATATCATATTTTTGCCTTTTGTTTGATCCTAGAAGTTCTGCGCAACTCAAGGACCCTCGGAGAGAGTTGGGGACTTCGTTATTTTCATATTTGAGTTTTCTCAAATTTTGAAAAAATAGGATCATTTGATTTTATTTATTTTTATCTTCAATTATTTCTATTATAAAAATATGAGAGAGGGAATAATATGACTTTCCCAGAATAAAGGAATATTGAAGATTTAATAAAAAAATCAAATAAGTTTTATTTTGGAGTTTTTGCTATTTTATTTGAATTTAGGAAAAATTGCATGTTTTCAGAACAGCATTTTAGGGCCAAGAAAATGTTCATCTCGTTCTAAATATTTTATTTAGACGGTGAAAATTTGTATTGGCAATTTTAGATTTTTATTTATTTTTCTAGAATTTTTTTTCTTAGTTTCGGCGGAATTGTTTAAAAAAAACCGCGCGCCCGACTGGGCCGAAGGCCCAGCCGAGCCGGCCCAGCTGCCACCGCCTCCCGCAACCGGATCGGGACCGGAGTCCCGATCGTCGCCGCCGTCGCCCGTGTCTGGGAGGGACACGCCTCCCGAGGCCGCCCCCCTTTAAATAGGAGCCGCCGCCGCCCTATCCTCACCTCGCCTCCCGCAGCCGCCGCCCCGCCGCCTTGCGCCACCCGCCGCCAGGAGCTGCCGCCGTCGCCGCCACCCCGTGCCACCCCACGTCGCCCGGAGCCCGAGCCGAGGTAGCCGCCCGCCGCCCCAGTTTTCTGAGAAAAACCAATCCGGTTTTTTTAGAAAACCCTAGTTTTTTAGACCGGTTTATTTTTTCTCCTGTTTATTTAATCCAGCGAGCGTTCGCTCTTTCTTTCGTTCTAACGAATGCGTTCACCGTTTAGTTACAGATAACGAACGTCTGTTTGTTAATCTGTTCGTCGTTTTTCTTTTTCTTGGATTTATCCGTGATTATTTCTGATCGCGATTTCTGATCGCGATTTTCATTTTAGTTTAACTTTTCGCTCGTTTATCGGAATCGGGCGATTCAAGCGCCTGGAGTTTCGTCTCGAAACCCTCTTTCCGTTTAACCAACTCAAACAAGTTTTTGCTTCTGTAAAATTTGACCTAGGTCCAGATTAGTAAACGAAGCTTCTTTCTTTCGCCGTTTGACTTTCGTTGCTTTGTTCGATTTGATTCTTTTTGTAAACCGGAGTTCTTAAGTTGAACTTTCTGGTTAGTTCTCTTATTTGAGTTTTACCCGTGCATTAGATGAGTACTTATTGTATGCTTGTTTGATTGCGATAGAGTACCCGGAGTGCGCCGCTTGCTACTTCGAATCTCTAGGTTTCACGGATCATCAGCAAGGCAAGTAACACTTTGATCATACCTCTTACTACCCAGTTTTTATTGCATTAGACCAATCCTCAAACATTGCATGATTAGGATCTAACTAAATTGTGGGTTTGGGAAGTATATGAGGTAGTACCTATTACCCGTTTTATTATCAAACCCTTGGGAGTTATCTCTATGTTTGCTTATTATGCCATGCTATGCTAGTAGACGTGGATTGGGTGAGTGTATCCATGACAGATGTGAGATTGTTATATTAATGGTTTATTTAAGGTGGCAACTTAAACACACATTTGGGTGGATTGAGGCACCTAGGTATTCCAGCGATTGCCTGTTTTTCTTTATGGACCGCCACCCAGGCTCAAAGGGATCATGAGATTATTCATACTAGAAACTTCCGTGTGCAGCCACAAGCTACTATGGGCTCTAGCATAGTTGATTAAGTCATGCGAACTCTTACACTGGTAGACTAGTAGGTGTAGGGGAAAGTAGGTGTAACGGTCTACCCGATCGTAAGGTGCTAGCGCTTCTGAAAGACTGTCTCGGTCATCCATTTCTCAAACACCATGTAGTGCGAGAATCCCAATGGAGGAGATCGAGTCTTGTGGGGAAAAGTGTGCAAACCTCTGCAGAGTGTATAAACTAATCATGGTTAGCCGGGTCCCCGGTTATGGACATCTTGAGTATATAGTACTTGGATTATCATGTGAATCTCATCATGTTACTTTAATTAATATTGTTGGGTTTTAAAGATGATGCTTAATTGGGATTGAGAGGATGTCTATCTTCTCAAGTTTAACAACCACCATGATAGTTAAATAAAATTTATTCTATTTGCAGTAGGGAAAAATTGGCTTTATGCAAAAACTGTAACCATAGAGCTTTCCACCAGCCATATATGCATGTAGTATAGCCTTATTCTTTCATTACTCTCTATGTGTTACATTGCCAGCATATTCCATGTGCTGACCCGTTTTCTTGCTGCAATGTTCATGTTGCGTACTTTTCAGATGACGAGTAAGGTGCCTTTAGGTCGTGGTTCTATACTCAGTGATGCTGTTGGAGTTGACGGACTCTCTTATCTTCCAAGCCTTCCACTGTTATCGTTATTAGATGGCCTTAAGCCATATTTATTGTAATAAGTTCTCTTTTGAGACATTCGATGTAATAAGTGTGTGATTGCTACTCTGTTATAAATCCTTCAAGTACTGTGCGTGTTAGCATTACTGATCCAGGGATGACACTGATGCACAGAGATCAGACAGGTTGAGGTCTGGTCGCTACATGTGTCCATCAACTCATGCCTGCTAGTGGTGTCGATATGAATAGTGCTAGTGATTTTAGTTGCAAAAATTAGATATTGCTAGTGATTTTTAGCTGCATATTTTGACAAATCGCAGTGTTACAAGGTTGACAAATGGCAATGTTACTAGATAAAGAAATGTCAATCTTTCTAGTTTGACAAATGGCAACATACCCAAAATGACAGATGCAAATCTTACCCAATTATTTCTACGTGGTTGCACATGGGTCATGCAAAACAACCATTTGCGTTGAAAGGATGCACAAATCATGCACTGCGGGGGAAGACCATAGCTCTCACTTTGCATATGGGTGTTTTATCTAAAATGTTTGCGATCAAGAGCTGCAGAAATCCTGCTCGGGACATTTTCCCCTGGCTTCCTGGGGAAGCTGCCGGTTTGCATATGGGTGTTCTAACTAAAACATTTGCGATGAGTGTTTTATATTTAAATACCATTGACGTTTTTTTCAAAAGAAAATCGTTTGATAAGTCTGTACATTAAGAGATAAAAAACGCAAGTTCGTTCAAACCATATCTTTCATCCAGTCACGCTGCGAATTTATATTCATATGATCGAGAATTCGAGATACATTATTAAACCCCAAAAAAACTATTTCCAGCGGCGGAGGCGGCGTGCCACGTCGTCGTTGTCGTCCTCCGAGATGGCGTTGTTAAAGTCTTCAAGGCAGCACATAATGTTCTTCACTTGTAAATCAAACATCATGTATTCACGTGATCGACGGGCGGGGCGCGGGAGGATGGCAACTGGCGCCGCTGAGAGGTAGCGGTCGACGGCAGTGTCCCATGCCGCTGAGAGGGGCACGCGCACGGGCACGGGCGCGGAAGGTGCAACCAAACTCACGGGGACCGGCGCCACGATGGGTGGAGGGGCGCGCACGGGCACGGGCGCTGGCGCTTGTTGGGGAACGCAGTATTTCAAAAAAAATCCTACGATCACGCAAGATCTATCTAGGAGATGCATACCAACGAGAGGGGAGAGTGTGTCTACGTACCCTCGTAGACCGAAAGCGGAAGCGTTAAGTAACGAGGTTGATGTAGTCGAATGTCTTCGCGATCCAACCGATCAAGTACCGAACGCACGGCACCTCCACGATCTGCACACGTACATCTCGGTGATGTCCCTAGAACTCTTGATCCAGCTGAGGCCGAGGGAGAGTTTCTTCAACACGATGGCGTGGTGACGGTGATGATGAAGTTACCGGCGCAGGGCTTCGCATAAGCACTGCAACAATATGACCGAGGTGTGTTTCTGTGGACGGGGGCACCGCACACGGCTAAGAGAAACTTTGGTGTGCCCCCTCCCATGTATATAAAGGGGGGAGGAAGGAGGAGGCCGGCCAAGGGGAGGAGGCACGCCATGGGGGCAATCCTACTCCAAGTAGGATTCGGCCCCCCTTTCCTATAGGGAAAACTTTGTTTTTGCCACTCTAGCTTTTGCCTACTTTGCTTATGCCACTCTAGATTTTGACATATCACTTTTGCCACTCATAGTTTTTGACAATACATCACAAATGCCATTCAGTGGCAAAAGCAATAACTTTTCATTTCACTTTTGCCACTCTAGATTTTGACAATGTATCAGAATTGCCACTCTAAAATTATTGTTTTTGCCACAGAATGGTAATTGTGATGTATTGTCAAAAACTATGAGTGGCAAAAGTGAAATGTCAAATTCTAGAGTGGCATAAGCAAAGTGGTCAAAAGCTAGAGTGGCAAAAACAAAGTTTTCCCTTTCCTATTCCAACAAGGAGAAGGTGGAAGGTGAGGGAGGAGAGAAGGAAAGGGGGCCGTCTCCCCTAGTCCAATTTGGTTTGGGCTAGGGGGGTGCCCTCTGCCTTGGCCTGCCTCCTCTCTTCCACCAATAGGCCCATGAGGCCCAATAACCCCCGGGGGGTTCCGGTAACCCCCCGGTACTGCGGAAAATACCCGATACACCTTGGAACTGTTCCGTTGTCCGAATATAGTCTTCCAATATATCAATCTTTATGTCTCGACCATTTCGAGACTCCTCGTCATGTCCATGATCTCATCCGAGACTCTGAACTACCTTCGGTACATCAAAACACATAAACTCATAATACCGATCGTCGTCGAACGTTAAGCGTGCGGACCCTACGGGTTCGAGAACTATGTAGACATGACCGAATCTCTGGTCAATAACCAATAGCATAACCTGGATGCTCATATTGGTTCCCACATATTCTACGAAGATCTTTATCAGCAAACCACATAACAACATACGTTGTTCCCTTTGTCATCGGTATGTTACTTGCCCGAGATTCGATCGTCGGTATCATCATACCTAGTTCAATCTTGTTACCGGCAAGTCTCTTTACTCGTTCTATAATGCATCATCCCACAACTAACTCATTAGTCACATTGCTTGCAAGGCTTATAGTGATGTGCATTACCGAGAGGGCCCGGAGATACCTCTCCGATACACGGAGTGACAAATCCTAATCTCGATCTATGCCAACTCAACAAACACCATCGGAGACACCTATAGAGCATCTTTATAATCACCCAGTTACGTTGTGACGTTTGATGGCACACAAGGTGTTCCTCCGGTATTCGGGAGTTGCATAATCTCATAGTCATAGGAACATGTATAAGTCATGAAGAAAGCAAAAGCAATAAACTAAACAATCATAGTGCTATGCTAACGGATGGGTCTAGTCCATCACATCATTCTCTAATGATGTGATCCCGTTTCTCAAATGACAACACATGTCCATGGCTAGGAAACTTAACCATCTTTGATTAACGAGCTAGTCAAGTAGAGGCGTACTAGGGACACTCTATTTGTCTATGTATTCACACATGTACTAAGTTTCCGGTTAATACAATTCTAGCATGAATAATAAACATTTATCATGATATAAGGAAATATAAATAACAACTTTATTATTGCCTCTAGGGCATATTTCCGTCAGTCTCCCACTTGCACTAGAGTCAATAATCTAGTTCACATCGTCATGTGATTTCACACCAATAGTTCACATCTTTATGTGATTAGTTCACATCTTCATGTGACTAATACCCAAAGGGTTTACTAGAGTCAATAATCTAGTTCGTATCGTTATATGATTAACACTCAAAGAGTGATCATGTTTTGCTTGTGGGAGAAGTTTTGTCTACGCGTCTGCAACATTCATATTTGTATGTATTTTGCAAATTTCTATGTCTACAATACTCTGCATGGAGCTACTCTAGCTAATTGCTCCCACTTTCAATATGTATCTAGATCAAGACTTAGAGTCATCTAGATCAGTGTAAAAAGCTTGCATCGACGTAACTCTTTACGACGAACTCTTTTATCACCTCCATAACCGAGAAATATTTCCTTAGTCCTCTATGGATATTTTTGACCGTTGTTCCAATGATCTACTACTAGATCACTATTGTAATCCGTTGCCAAAATCATGCTAAGGTATACAATAGGTCTGGTACACAACATAGCATACTTTATAGAACCTATGACTGAGTCATAGGGAATGAGTTTTCATTCTCTTTCTATTTTTTGCCGTGGCCGGGTTTTGAGTCTTTACTCAATTTTACACCTTACAACTCAGGCAAGAACTCCTTCTTTGACTGATCCATTTTAAACTCCTTCAAAATCTTATCAAGGTATGTACTCATCGAAAGTCTTATCAAACGTCTTGATCTATCTTTATAGATCTTGATGCCCAATATGTAAGTAGCTTTATAGGCAATTCTTTCTTTGAAAAACTCCTTTCAAATTCTCCTTTATGCTTTCCAGAAAATTATACATCATTTCCGATCAACAATATGTCATTCACATATACTTATCAGAAAGGCTGTAGTGCTCCCACTCACTTTCTCTTAAATACAGGCTTCACCAAAAGTCTATATAAAACTATATGCTTTGATCAACTCATGAAAGTGTATATTCCTACTCTGAGATGCTTGCACCAGTCCATAGATGGATTGCTGGAGCTTGCACACTTTGTTAACACCTTTAGGATTGACAAAACCTCCTGGTTGCATCATATACAACTCTTTTTTAATAAATCCATTAAGGAATGTTGTTTTGATATCCATTTGCCAGATTTCATAAAATGCGGCAACTGCTAACAAGATTCGGACAGACTTTTAAGCATCGATACGAGTGAGAAAATCCCAACGTAGTCAACACCTTGAACTTGTTGAAAACCTTTTGGGACAATTTGATCTTTATAGATAGTAACACTACTATCAGCGCCCGTCTTCCTCTTGAAGATCCATTTATTCTCAATGGCTCACTGATCATCGAGCAAGTCAATCAAAGTCCATACTTTGTTCTTTATACATGGATCCCATCTTAGATTTTAAGGCCTCAAGCCATTTTGCGGAATCTGGGCTCATCATCACTTCCTCGTAGTTTGTAGGTTCGTCATGGTCAAGTAACATGACATCCAGAACAGGATTACCATACCACTCTGGTGTGGAACATACTCTGGTTGACCTACGAGGTTCGGTAGTAACTTGATCTGAAGTTTCATGATCATCATCATTAACTTCCTCACTAATTTGTGTAGGCATCACTGGAACTGATTTCTGTGATGAACTAATTTCCAATTCGGGAGAAGGTACAACTACCTCACCAAGTTCTACTTTCCTCCCACTCACTTCTTTTGAGAGAAACTCCTTATCTAGAAAGGATCCATTTTTAGCAACAAAGATCTCGCCTTTGAATCTGTGATAGAAGGTGTACCCAATAGTTTCTTTTGGGTATCCTATGAAGGCGCACTTCTCCGATTTGGGTTTGAGCTTATCAGGCCGAAACTTTTTCACATAAGCATCACAACCCCAAACTTTAAGAAATGACAGCTTTGGTTTCTTGCTAAACCACAGTTCATACGGTGTCATCTCAACGGATACGGTGCCCTATTTAACGTGAATGCAACTGTCTCTAATGCATAACCCCAAAACGATAGTTGTAAATCAATAAGAGACATCATAGATCGCACCATATCTAATAAAGTATGGTTATGATGTTCGGACACACCATTACGTTGTGGTGTTCCAGGTGGCGTGAGTTGTGAAACTATTCGACATTGTTTCAACTGAAGGTCAAACTCGTAATTCAAATATTTCGTCTCCGCGATCAGATTGTAGAAACTTTATTTTCTTGCTACGATGATTCTCCACTTCACTCTGAAATTCTTTGAACTTTTCAAACGTTTCAGACTTGTGTTTCATTAAGTAGATATACTCATATCTGCTCAAATCATCTATGAAGGTCAGAAAATAACGATACCCGCCGCGAGCCTCAACACTCATCGGACCGCACACATCGGTATGTATTATTTCCAATAAGTCAGTGGCTCGCTCCATTGTTCTGGAGAACGGAGTCTTAGTCATCTTGCCCATGAGGCATGGTTCGCAAGCATCAAATGATTCATAATCAAGTGATTCCAAAAGTCCATCCGCATGGAGTTTCTTCATGCGCTTTACACCAATATGACCTAAACGGCAGTGCCACAAGTATGTTGCACTATCATTATCAACTTTGCATCTTTTGGCATCAATATTATGAATATGTGTATCACTACGATCGAGATTCAATAAACCATTTATATTAAGTGTATGACCATAGAAGGTTTTATTCATGTAAACAGAACAACAATTATTCTTTGACTTAAATGAATAACCGTATTGCAATAAACATGATCCAATCATGTTCATGCTCAACACAAACACCAAATAACATTTATTTTAGGTTCAACACTAATCCCGAAGGTAAAAGGAGTGTGTGATGGTGATCTTATCAACCTTGGAATCATTTCGAACACAAATCGTCACCTTGCCCTTAACTAGTCTCTGTTCATTTTGCAACTCCTGTTTCGAGTTACTAATCTTAGCAACTGAATCGGTATCAAATACCCTGGGGTTACTATGAACACTAGTAAAGTACACATCAATAACATGTATATCAAATATACTTTTGTTCACATTGCCATCCTTCTTATCCGCCAACTATTTGGGGCAGTTCCGCTTCCAATGACATTTCCTTTGAAGTAGAAGCACTCAGTTTTAGGCTTGGGTCTAGCATTGGGCTTCTTCATGGGAGTGGAAACTTGCTTGCCATTCTTCTTGAAGTTCCCTTTCTTTCCCTTGCCCTTTTACTTGAAACTAGTGGTCTTGTCAACCATCAACACTTGATGATTTTCTTGATTTCCACCTTCGCCGATTTCAACATCGCGAAGAGCTCAGGAATTGTTTTCATTATCCCTTGCATATTATAGTTTATCACAAAGTTCCAGTAACTTGGTGATAGTGACTAGAGAACTCTGTCAATCACTATCTTATCTTGAAGATTAACTCCCACTTGATTCAAGTGGTTGTAGTACCCAGACATTCTGAGCACATGCTCACTAGCTGAGCTATTCTCCTCCATCTTGTAGGCAAAATACTTGCCAGAGGTCTCATACCTTTGGACTCGGGCATGAGTCTGAAATACCAATTTTAGGTCTTGGAACATCTTATATGCTCCGTGGCATTCAAAACGTTTTTGAAGTCACGGTTCTAAGCCGTAAAGCATGGCGCACTAAACTATCAAGTAGTCATCATACCGAGCTTGCCAAACGCTCATCATGTCTGCATCTGCTCCTGCAATAGGTCAGTCACCTAGCAGTGCATCAAGGACATAATTCTTCTGTGCAACAATGAGGATAATCCTCAGATCACAGAGCTAGTCCGCATCATTGCTACTAACATTTTTCAACATAGTTTTCTCTAGGAACATATCATAAATAAAACAGGGAAGCTATACATGAGCAATTGATCTACAACATAGATATGCAAATACTATCAGGACTAAGTTCATGATAAATTTAAGTTCAATTAATCATATTACTTAAGAACTCCCACTTAGATAGACATCCCTCTAATCATCTAAGTGATCATGTGATCCATATCAACTAAACCATGTCTGATCATCACGTGAGATGGAGTAGTTTTCAATGGTGAACATCACTATGTTGATCATATCTACTATATGATTCACGCTCGACCTTTCAGTCTCAGTGTTCCGAGGCCATATCTGCATATGCTAGGCTCGTCAAGTTTAACCCGAGTATTCTGCGTGTGCAAAACTGGCTTGCACCCGTTGTATGTGAACATAGAGCTTATCACACCCGATCATCACGTGGTGTCTCAGTATGAAGAACTGTCGCAACGGTGCATACTCAGGGAGAACACTTATACCTTGAAATTTTAGTAAGGGATCATCTCATAATGCTACCGCCGTACTAAGCAAAATAAGATGCATAAAAGATAAACATCACATGCAATTAAAATATTTGACATGATATGGCCATCATCATCTTGTGCCTTTGATCTCCATCTCCAAAGCACCGTCATGATCTCCATCGTCACCAGCATGACACCATGATCTCCATCATCTTGATCTCTATCAACGTGTCGTCACATGGTCGTCTCTCCAACTATTGCTTTTGCAACTATTGCTATCGCATAGCGATAAAGTAAAGCAATTATATGGCGCTTGCATCTTATACAATAAAGAGACAACCATAAGGCTCCTGCCAGTTGCCGATAACTTTAACAAAACATGATCATCTCATACAACAATTTATATCTCATCACGTCTTGACCATATCACATCACAACATGCCCTGCAAAAACAAGTTAGACGTCCTCTACTTTGTTGTTGCAAGTTTTACGTGGCTGCTACGAGCTTCTAGCAAGAACCGTTCTTACCTATGCATCAAAACCACAATGATTTTTCGTCAAGTGTGTTGTTTTAACCTTCAACAAGGACCGGGCGTAGTCAAACTCGATTCAACTAAAGCTGGAGAATCAGACATCCACTAGCCACCTGTGTGCGAAGCATGTCGGTAGAACCAGTCTCATGAACGCGGTCATGTAATGTCGGTCTGGGCCGCTTCATCCAACAATACCACCGAATCAAAATTATGACATGCTGGTAAGCAATATGACTATTATTGGCCACAATTCTTTGTGTTCTACTCGTGCATATAACATCTACGCATAGACCTGGCTCGGATGCCACTGCTGGGGAACACAGTATTTCAAAAAAAATCCTACGATCACGCAAGATCTATCTAGGAGATGAATAGCAATGCGAGGGGAGAGTGTGTCTACGTACCCTCATAGACCGAAAGCGGAAGCGTTAAGTAACGCGGTTGATGTAGTTGAACGTCTTCGCGATCCAAGCAATCAAGTACCGAACACACAGCACCTCCGCGATTTGCACACGTACAGCTCGGTGACGTCCCTTGAACTCTTGATTCACCTGAGGCCGAGGGAGAGTTTCTTCAGCACGACGGCGTGGTAACGGTGATGATGAAGTTACCGGCGCAGGGCTTCGCATAAGCACTACAACGATATGACCGAGGTGTCTTTCTGTGGAGGGGGGCACCGCACATGGCTAAGAGAAACTTTGGTGTGCCCCCCTCCCACGTATATAAAGGGGGGGAGGAGGAGGCCGACCAAGGGGAAGAGGCACGCCATGGGGGGGAATCCTACTCCAAGTAGGATTCGGCTCCCTCTTTCCTATTCCAACAAGGAGGAGGGGGAAGGTGAGGGAGGAGAGAAGGAAAGGGGGCGGCCCCCCTAGTCTAATTCGGTTTGGGCTAGGGGGCGCGCCCTGCCTTGGCGTGCCTCCTCTCTTCCACCAATAGGCCCATGAGGCCCAATAACCCCCGGGGGGTTCCGGTAACCCCCCGATACTCCGGAAAATACCAGATACACCTCGGAATTGTTCCAGTGTCCGAATATAGTCTTCCAATATATCAATCTTTATGTCTCAACCATTTCGAGACTCCTCGTCATGTCCGTAATCTCATCCGGGACTCCGAACTACCTTCGGTACATCAAAACACATAAACTCATAATACCGATCGTCATCGAAAGTTAAGCATGTGGACCCTACGGGTTTGAGAACTATGTAGAAATGACTGAGACTCATCTCTGGTCAATAACCAATAGTGGAACCTAGATGCTCATATTGGTTCCCACATATTCTACGAAGATTTTTATCGGCCAAACCGCATAACAACATACGTTGTTCCCTTTGGCATCGGTATGTTACTTGCCCGAGATTCGATCGTCGATATCATCATACCTAGTTCAATCTCGTTACCAGCAAGTCTCTTTACTCGTTCCGTAATGCATCATCCCGCAACTAACTCATTAGTCACATTGCTTGCAAGTCTTATAGTGATGTGCATTACCGAGAGGGCCTAGAGATACCTCTCCGATACACGGAGTGACAAATCCTAATCTCGATCTATGCCAACTCAACAAACACCATCGAAGACACCTATAGATCATCTTTATAATCACCCAGTTACGTTGTGACGTTTGATAGCACACAAGGTGTTCCTCCGGTATTCAGGAGTTGCATAATCTCATAGTCATAGGAACATGTATAAGTCATGAAGAAAGCAATAGCAATAAACTAAATGATCATAGTGCTATGCTAATGGATGGGTCTAGTCCATCACATCATTCTCTAATGATGTGATCCCGTTTCTCAAATGACAACACATGTCCATGGCTAGGAAACTTAACCATCTTTGATTAACAAGCTAGTCAAGTAGAGGCATACTAGGGACACTCTGTTTGTCTATGTATTCACACATGTACTAAGTTTCCGGTTAATACAATTCTAGCATGAATAATAAACATTTATCATGATATAAGGAAATATAAATAACAACTTTATTATTGCCTCTAGGGCATATTTCCTTCAGCACTGGCATGTACACGAGCTCGCGCGGGTCCACGGAGACCTCGCTGACGCCCGTGGCTTCCAGCTCTGCGATAGTGCTTGGCGACTAGCCCGTCAATGCTATGGGGATGGTCGCTGGAGTGGGCGCGGGGATGGGAGCTGGGACAGGAGCGGGGTTAGCAACCGTCGCGGCCAGCTCGTTCTGGACCATGTCCATGAGGCCCGATTCCTCCTTATTTTCTATCTCCTCCGGCTCGGAGTCAACTTCACCAAACTTGAAGACTAGTGGCAGATGATCATTCTGCGCCATGGCGTTGGTGGAGGTCTGCGGGAGGGAGAGGAATGGGAGGCGAACAGTAAGGCCGCCCATATTAAACAGCGGCTCGGGCGCCATTAATGGAGAGGAAGGCGGGCGGCCATGGAAGTCAAAGGGCTCACTTCCCAGTGAGCCTGCGTAGCTTACAACTCGCACGCTTCCCGATGAGCCTGCGCATTGGAGGATAGCTTGCACGCCTCTCGGTCATCCTACATGCCGGACTCCACTCGCACGCCTCCCGTTTAGTCAAGGTCAAGCAGCTGTCCACACGGCACCTCCTATAGCCATTAAAACGAAGACACGTGGTGTCACGTGAATGGTTAATAGAACGCACACGATTTGAATTATACAAACGTTTGAGATATTAAAGTGGTAGCTATTTTTTCAAAATGCCTTTGTTGGCTGTTATTCGAGTGTGCCTTCTCTCAAAATGGATACGAAAAATACCACAGCATGTCGGGTGCCATTCCATGAAAGCATGCCAAGTTTCATGAATTTCACACAAGTTTTGGATTTACTAGAATTTAAAAACAAAGTATCTCAACATTTTGCCGGCAATCAACGGTGCCCTGGTGTTTGAAATTCATTCCCATTTATTGCATGGGACCTAAGCATGCACCCAAGGACACATATTTGATTTTTCAACCAATTTATATGCATTAGAGCATGTGCATGTAGTTCAAATTTGAATTATGCGCATAAATGCATTGAAAACTCAATCAATGCATAAAAATGTCCGAACGAACCCCAAAATATCCCAAAACTTGACACAACACTCCTGTTGTTCTATGTTGACACGAGAAATTTTTTGAAAGAAATGAGAGGCAACGGATATTGTTTCGTCCCCGAAGGTGGGACGTTCCCTACCGAAACCATCACGCTTGTTGTGGGAAGCTCTAGTTTGTGAGAAGCATATCCCCAAACCTGCCCCAAATGGGACAAAAAATTTACCACGACATGTTGATGCCACTCCATGATAGCATGCCAAGTTTCATGAATTTCAGACAAGCTTTGGATTTACTAGAATTTAAAAACCAGGTATCTCAATGTTTGCGGCCGAGTGACCGTGGCAGGGTGTTTGACATTCATTCATGTTTCTTGCATGGGACCTAAGCATGCAACCAAGGGAACAAATTTGAATTTTCAACCAATTTATAATGCATTAGAGCATGCGCATGTAGTTTAAATTTGAATTATGCACATAAATGCATTGAAAACTCAATTAATGCATAAAAATGTCCAAACGAACCCTGAAAAATCCCAAAAAATGACACAACACTCCTGTTGTTCTATATTGACACAAGAAAATTTTTGAAAGCAATAAGCGGCAATGGATATCATTGCATCCCCAAAGGTGGGACGTTCCCTACCGAAACCATAGGCTTGTTGTGAGAAGCTCTGGTTTGTGAGAAGCATATCCCCAAACCTACCCCAAATGGGACATGCGTCTTCCCTCTCGGAACCACGAGCCTTCTAGTGAGTTGCTCCAGTTTGTGAGGGGTGTGTGTCCAAACTTTCGTCAAACATGCCAATTTTTGGAATTAAAATGCCATGTCACTCCATGCTTAATTGTGTCATAGCCATTAGACCAATATGTTTGAAAATTCCTTCCAATTTACTACACATGGAATTAAATCGCACACAAGTACATCCACAAAATACGAGTTTTCAAATCTCGGAGTTTTCAAACATGTAGTTCAAATTTCAATTATGGTCATTAAATGGCTAGAAAATCACTTAAATGTTTGAAAAGGTCAAATGACCCTTGAAATTTTCCAAAATTTGACATGACAGTTGTATTAGTACTAGTACATTTAAAACACCATCTGTTGCCACTTTACTCCAAATTCATCTTTCATAGCTAATAAAAAATATCTACAACATCACACACAATTGTTTTCTAGGAACCGTTTGCTATGAAAATATCTGGGTCTATTTAAGTCTCCCTCCTTAAGATTCGCCGGCTCGTCTGCTCCAATGCCGGAAACCCCCGAATCCACGAATCCCGATCCCCATTCCCGCACCCCTTCTTGCAAAGATGACACCGTGGAAACACTTCATGAAGGCCCGTACGACGGTCGCGTCCCCCTCGAGCGTCGTTGCCTACGCCGAGAGTGCCACCGCATCCGCATTGAGCGCGGCCGCTTCCACCGAGAGGGCATCTGCGGCAGCCGACAAGGCAGCTGTACCAGCCGAGACGGCTGCAGCTGTTGCTGCGACGGCGGCTGCAAACGCCGAGAGCGCTCGAGCTGCCGTCTATGTCGCCTTGGCCCAGGTCGAGGCCATCCACGCCAAGATCGAGGATGCACACGCCAAGATATTTCAGGCCACCTCGGACTCCAGCATGGAACCCACGTCCGAAAAGATGGCGGTGGCCATGGAGCACCTACTTCCTCATGAGGTCGCCAAGCGGGACCTGGAGATGCAGGAGGCGGCGGAGATCGAGGAGCGCCAGAGGAGGAGTTGCGTGTAGCCGAGGTCGAGGTAGAGAAGAGTCTCCGTCGAGGAATCGGCGGTGGAGTACCAACGCGAGCTCTCGCGCAGCCACTACTACGAGTACTACAACCTTGAGGGCGGCGCTGAGGATGAGGACGAGGACGCAGTCGACTTCAGCAGGGGGGACGCAGACTCCACCAACGGCGACATGTCGCCAGGATAAGTCATCAACGTCTCATCTCACACCGGTGATGCATAGGACGACGCAGCGGCAGATTTTTAAAATTATGCGTACTTAGGCTTTATTTTTAATGTTGGTCTTTTGTTAGAGCAATGTTTAGGTCAACTCGCTCTGTTTAATTACTAAAATTGCTCGATTCAGTAAGTGTGCTCTGTCTGCTGTACGCTCTTTTGTGTGCCCAAATTAGCAAGCGATGTTAAATTATGCATTGACGTACCCACGGAAATTTCCACCAAAATTTGAATTATCAAACTCATCCCATGCGCGTAAAGCAGAAGAATCATTTGCGATGCACACAATCGTTCAAAGTGAATGGTCTGGAGGCACTGCGCGCAATGTTTCCCTCCACATTTCCAAAATTTTGGCCTATCGCCAAAATATCTACCCGCGCCCCCCTCCCCCCTTCCCCACCCCATTTTCTCCCCGACCACAAGTCACATTTTCCCTGTTTTCTCCTTCCTTTCTTCCTAAGCTATAGCCGCTTCCTCGCTCTCGCCGTCCCGCATCCTACCACCGGGGTCGCCATGGTCTTCTTCAAAGATCTCTCCAGCGGTTCCTCCTCCGGCGACGACTCCTTCACCACCCGGGTATGCCTCTCTTCTGTCTCTCTCGGGCTATGACTTAGAATGAAGGATTTTTACCTGGTAGTCGATTTGAGTCATTTCTTCCTCTTGTAGCTCCCTAGGACCATCAGTGGCAACGGGTGGAGCGGGGTGGCTGAAGATCTATCTACTCGTTGTCACCATCAATCTCCATGTGTGAAGCTAGTTGTGTTTGAATCTATGGACAGTGGGAGGAAGTTTCTGGCATGTGCAGAGAAGGTTAGACCCTCTTTCGTTGTTACAAATCATTTGTTAGATGTGATTCAGACATTGTCACGGTCCCAACCCATTCATACCACACCTTCAACCAAACGCATCCTAAGACAGTGTCATAGTTTGTACCTAGTATATTAAATTGTTGCCATCTCATCAGCGGTGCCATTACAAAATTATTTGGCACCGCTTCAGCAGTTTGTGCAGCCAACTTTGGTCAACACATTCGAGCAGCCAAGCAGTAAAATACTAAATCTTTATGGCACGAAGGAACTGGGCATCGGAGCAACTACGTGCTCCGGAGTCCGGGTCCTTGATTTTTTTCCGCTGCATCGGCTCGCCAGTGCAGGGCACTGGTGCGAGATGTAGCAACAGTTGTCTTTACCCTAGTTTTGGCATACATAGTGGACGGCCTTAGTGCTATTAGTTCTATGTTACTAAATTTGTGGATGTACACACCTGTTAGTGTCAATTTGCTGTCATCCATACACTGTCACTATGCTATTGCAGTTATATTTACCTTCCTCATAAAATGTTCAATTTGTTATTTATTGTACATGAGTAAGAACTTGTAGCATTATTGTAGTTAATTATAGCTTCTGATGTTCCAAGATTTGGTTGTTGTCTCAGTAGCAATTAATTCATTTGCACATTGATCTTTTTGAGAAGATATGTCATAATTAACATGTTTCTTCAGTTTCTCAAAATAAGCATTGGTGATTTTCTATGTTGCTATAAACCCATTTCCCTTACAATTGTTACTGATCTAGTTTTAAATATTATAGGATGAACAGAAGTGTTCTTACTTGGAGTGGGTTGATCAAGAGTGGCCACAGTCTTTGAAGATGTGCCTAGAGAAGCTCTGGAGCATGTATGAGGAAGAGAACAGACGTAGGCTTAGAGAAACTGTTGTCAACGCTGAAGAATATTTGAAGATGCCGGATAAAAATAGGAAGGTGGAGAATGAGCTCAGATTTTTTAAATCAGACTTTGCTAAGATGGTGTTGGCGAAGGAGGAGGCACTTTCCTAGTTGGCTAGTGCAAAACAGGTTCTTACTGAACTGAAAGCAGAGGTGGATAAGACGAGCCTGGATGATCTCTATTAGGGAAATGAATATATTGTTCTTATGAAGTTGAACTAGCTATATATTGTACTGTGTTGTTTTCATGTACTATCGTACTATGATGTTATAATATATTTATGTGCCTGATATGAAATTGGCAAACAACTGTTCGATATGAAATGTGAATTTGCATAATACTGGAATTATTAATTGTAAACTAATAAACCTGCTAAATGTGTCGTGGACCTTTGCAAATGGTTCTAGTAGTAAAAGCGCTTGTGATGGATAGCCCAATGCCATATAGTTTTCTTCATCAAATCGTGTGTGATGTAGTTGATAAAAGGCAAACAGTTAACCAAGGCAGACCGTGTGTGATAGTTACACCTTTCACACACGAGCCTGCACATAAAACCGTGTGGGATGTACGTACGAACGAAAACATTTTCCCTAGATTGACTGTGTGGGATGTACATAAGAACGGAAACGTATTCCTTGGATTGACTATGTGTGATATACATACCTACGGAAATGTTTTTCTGGGATTCACCGTGTGGGATGTACATACCTACGGAAATCTTTTTTTGGGATTCACCATATGGGATTTACATACCTACGGAAATGTTTTTCTGGGATTCACCGTGTGGGATGTACATACCTACGGAAATGTTTTTCTGGGATTCATCGTGTGGGATGTACATACCTACGGAAATGATTGGGTTTTGATGCCTCTCCCGATCACACACGGTCCCAGCCTGTGTCCCACCGACGATTTCTGGGTCGTGTGGGAAGGACCCCCCTATTGCCCACACTCACTTGGCGATGGTCCAAATGTCGTCGCAGAAAGGGGTTAAAAACCGTTTGTATAGCACTGATGCGTACTAGTGGCAAGTGAAGGAAATATGCCTTAGAGGCAATAATAAAGTTGTTATTTATATTTACTTATATCATGATAAATGTTTATTATTCATGCTAGAATTGTATTAACCGGAAACTTAATACATGTGTGAATACATAGACAAACAGAGTGTCACTAGTATGCCTCTACTTGAGTAGCTCGTTAATCAAAGATGGTTAAGTTTCCTAGCCATGGACAAAGAGTTGTCATTTGATGAACGGGATCACATCATTAGAGAATGATGTGATTGACTTGACCCATCCGTTAGCTTAGCACGATGATCGTTTAGTTTACTGCTATTGCTTTCTCCATAACTTATACATGTTCGTATGACTGTGAGATTATGCAACTCCCGAATACCGGAGGAACACTTAGTGTGCTATCAAACGTCACAACGTAACTGGGTGACTATAAAGATGCTCTACAGGTGTCTCCGATGGTGTTTGTTGAGTCGGCATAGATCAAGATTAGGATTTGTCACTCCGTGTATCGGAGAGGTATCTCTGGGCCCTCTCGGTAATGCACATCACTATAAGCCTTGCAAGCAATGTGACTAACGAGTTAGTTATGGGATGTTTCATTATGCAATGAGTAAAGAGACTTGCCGGTAACGAGATTGAACTAGGTATTGAGATACCGATGATCAACTCTCGGGCAAGTAACGTACCGATGACAAAGGGAACAACGTATGTTGTTATGCGGTTTGACCGATAAAGATCTCCATAGAATATGTAGGAACCAATATGAGCATCCAGGTTCTGCTATTGGTTATTGACCGGAGATGAGTCTCGGTCATGTCTACATAGTTCTCGAACCTGTAGGGTCTGCACGCTTAACGTTCAGTGACGATCAATATTATGAGTTTATGTGTTTTGATGTATCGAAGGTTGTTCGGAGTCCCGGATGTGATCACGGACATGACGAGGAGTCTTGAAATGGTCGAGACATAAAGATTGATATATTGGACGGCTATATTCGGACACCAAAAATGTTCCGGGTGGTTTCGGATAAAACCGGAGTGCCGGAGGGTTACCGGACCCCCCCTCCCGAAACTAATGGGCCTAGATGGGCCTTAGTGGAGAGAGAGGGGCTGCCAGGGCAGGCCGCGCGCCCCCTCCCCCTTGAGTCCGAATTGGACTAGGAAGGGGGCGGCGCCCCCCTTTTCCTTCCCCTCTCCCACTCCTTCCTTCCCCCTCCTAGTACGACTAGGAAAGGATGAATCCTACTCCTACTAGGAGGAGGATTCCTCATCTCCTTGGGCGCCCCAAGGGCCGACCGGCCTCCCCCCTTGCTCCTTTATATACGGGGGCAGGGGCACCCTAGGACACACAAGTTGACATTGTTTAGCCGTGTGCGGTGCCCCCCTCCACCATAATCCACCTCGGACATATCGTTGCAGTGCTTAGGCGTAGCCCTGCGCTGGTAGCTTCATGATCACCGTCATCACACCGTCGTGCTGACGAAACTCTCCCTTGACACTCAGCTGGATCTAGAGTTCGCGGGACGTCACCGAGTTGAACGTGTGCAGATCGTGGAGGTGTCGTACCTTCGGTGCTAGGATCGGTCGGATCGTGAAGACGTATGACTACATCAACCGTGTTGTCATAATGCTTCCTCTTACGGTCTATGAGGGTACATAGACAACACTCTTCCCCTCTCGTTGCTATGCATCACCTAGATGGATCTTGTGTGTGCGTAGGAATTTTTTTGAAATTACTGCGTTCCCCAACAGTGGCATCAGAGCCAGGTCTATGCGTAGATGTTATATGCATGAGTAGAACACAAAGGAGTTGTGGGCGTGGGTATATACATATTTCTTGCCGTCACTAGTTGATTCTTGATTAAGCGGTATTGTTGGATGAAGCGGCTCAGACCAACATTACGTGTACGCTTACGCGAGACTGGTTCTACCGACATGCTTCACACACTAGTGGCTAGTGGGTGTCAGTTTCTCCAACTTTAGTTGAATCGGATTCAATGAACAGGGTTCTTTCTGAAGATCAAAAAGCAATCACTATACCGCATTGTGGTTTTTGATGTGTAGGTAAGAACGGTTTTTGCTCAGCCCATAGCAGCCACGTAAAACTTGCAACAACAAAGTAGAGGACATCTAACTTGTTTTTGCAGGGCATGTTGTGATGTGATATGGTCAAGAGATGATGCTAAATTTTATTGAATGAGATGATCATGTTTTGTAACAGAGTTATCGGCAACTGGCAGGAGCCATATGGTTGTCGCTTTATTGTATGAAATGCAATCGCCATGTAATTGATTTACTTTATCACTAAGCGGTAGCGGTAGTCGTAGAAGCAATAGTTGGCGAGACGACAACGATGCTTTAATGGAGATCAAGGTGTCAAGCCGGTGATGATGGTGATCATGACGGTGCTTTGGAGATGGAGATCAAAGGCACAAGATGATGATGACCATATCATATCACTTATATTGATTGCATGTGATGTTTATCCTTTATGCATCTTATTTTGCTTAGTTCGGTGGTAGATCTCTCACTAAATTTCAAGGTACAAGTGTTCTCCCTGAGTATGCACCGTTGCTACAGTTCGTCGTGCCGAGACAGCACGTGATGATCGGATGTGATAAGCTCTACGTTCACATACAACGGGTGCAAGCCAGTTTTGCACACGCGGAATACCGGGTTAAACTTGACGAGCCTAGCATATGCAGATATGGCCTCGGAACACTGAGACCGAAAGGTTGAGCGTGAATCATATAGTAGATATGATCAACATAGTGATGTTCACCATTGAAAACTACTCCATCTCACGTGATGATCGGACATGGTTTAGTTGATATGGATCATGTGATCGCTTAGATGATTAGAGGGATGTCTATCTAAGTGGGAGTTCTTAAGTAATTTGATTAATTGAACTTTAATTTTTCATGAACTTAGTACCTAATAGTATTTTGCATGTCTATGTTGTTGTAGATAGATGGCCCGTGTTGTTGTTCCATTGAATTTTAATGCATTCCTAGAGAAAGCTAAGTTGAAAGATTATGGTAGCAACTACACGGACTAGGTCCGTAACTTGAGGATTATCCTCATTGTTGCGTAGAGGAATTACGTCCTGGAAGCACCGCTAGGTGACAAACCCGCTGCAGGAGCAACGTCAGATGTTATGAACACCTGGCAGAGCAAAGCTGATGACTACTCGATAGTTCAGTGTGCCATGCTTTATGGCTTAGAACCGGGACTTCAACGACGTTTTGAACATCATGGAGCATATGAGATGTTCCAGGAGTTGAAGTTAATATTTCAAGCAAATGCCCGGATTGAGAGATATGAAGTCTTCAATAAGTTCTACAGCTGCAAAATGGAGGAGAATAGTTCTGTCAGTGAACATATACTTAGAATGTCTGGGTACCATGACCACTTGAGTCAGCTGGGAGTTAATCTTCGTGATGATAGTGTCATTGACAGAGTTCTTCAATCACTGCCACCAAGCTACAAGAGCTTCATGATGAACTATAATATGCAAGGGATGGATAAGACGATTCCCGAGCTCTTCACAATGCTAAAGGCTGCGGAGGTAGAAATCAAGAAGGAGCATCAAGTGTTGATGGTCAACAAGACCACCAGTTTCAAGAAAAGGGGTAAAGGGAAGAAGGGGAACTTCAAGAAGAACGGCAAGCAAGTTGCTGCTCAAGTGAAGAAGCCCAATTCTGGACCTAAACCTGAGACTGAGTGCTTCTACTGCAAAGGAACTGGTCACTGGAAGCGGAACTGCCCCAAGTATTTGGCGGAGAAGAAGGATGGCACAGTGAAAGGTATATTTGATATACATGTTATTGATGTGTACCTTACTAATGCTCATAGTAGCTCATGTGTATTTGATACTGGTTCAGTTGCTAAGATTTGCAACTCGAAACAGGGGCTACGAATTAAGCAAAGATTGGCTAAGGACGAGGTGATGATGCGCGTGGGAAATGGTTCCAAAGTCGATGTGATTGCCGTTGGTACGCTACCTCTACATCTACCTTCAGGATTAGTATTAGACCTAAATAATTGTTATTTGGTGCCAGCGTTGAGCATGAACATTATATCTGGATCTTGTTTGGTGCGAGACGGTTATTCATTTAAATCAGAGAATAACGGTTGTTCTATTTATATGAATAATATCTTTTATGGTCATGCACCCTTGATGAGTGGTCTGTTTTTACTAAATCTTGATAGTAGTGATACACATGTTCATAATATTGAAGCCAAAAGATATAAGTTTAATAATGACAGTGCAACTTATTTGTGGCACTGCCGTTTAGGTCATATTAGTGTAAAGTGCATGAAGAAACTACATGCTGATGGACTTTTGGAATCACTTGATTATGAATCACTTGATGCTTGCGAACCATGCCTCATGGGCAAGATGACTAAAACTCCGTTCTCCAGAACAATGGAGCGAGCAACAGACTTGTTGGAAATAATACATACTGATGTACGCGGTCCGATGAGTGTTGATGCTCGCGGTGGGTACCGTTATTTTCTTACATTCATAGATGATTTAAGCAGATATGGGTATATCTACTTGATGAAACATAAATCTGAAACATTTGAAAAGTTCAAAGAATTTCAGAGTGAAGTGGAAAATCATCGTAACAAGAAAATTAAGTTTCTACGATCTGATCGTGGAGGTGAATATTTGAGTTATGAGTTTGGTCTTCATTTGAAACAATGCAGAATAGTTTCGCAACTCACGCCACCTGGAACACCACAACGTAATGGTGTGTCCGAATGTCGTAACCGCACTTTATTAGATATGGTGCGATCTATGATGTCTCTCACTGATTTACCGCTATCGTTTTGGGGTTATGCTTTAGAGACGGCTGCATTCACGTTAAATAGGGCACCATCTAAATCCATTGGAACGACACCTTATGAACTGTGGTTTGGCAAGAAACCCAAGTTATCGTTTCTTAAAGTTTGGGGATGTGATGCTTATGTGAAAAAGCTTCAACTTGATAAGCTTGAACCCAAATCGGAGAAATGTGTCTTCATAGGATACCCAAAGGAGACTGTTGGGTACACCTTCTATCACAGATCCAAAGGCAAGATATTCATTGCTAAGAATGGATCCTTTCTAGAGAAGGAGTTTCTCTCGAAATAAGTGAGTGGGAGGAAAGTAGAACTTGGTGAGGTAACAGTACCTGATCCCTTATTGGAAAGTAGTTCATCACTGAAATCAGTTCCAGTGATTCTTACACCAGTAAGTGAGGAAGCTAATGATGATGATCATGAAACTTCTTATCAAGTTAGTACCGAACCTCGTAGGTCAACCAGAGTAAGATCCGCACCAGAGTGGTACATTATTCCTGTTCTGGAAGTCATGCTACTAGATCATGACGAACCTACAAACTATGAAGAAGCGATGGTGAGCCCAGATTCCACAAAATGGCTAGAAGCCATGAAATCTGAGATGGGATCCATGTATGAGAACAAAGTGTGGACTTTGGTTGACTTGCCCGTTGATCGGCAAGCAATTGAGAATAAATGGATCTTCAAGAAGAAGACCGACGCTGACGGTAATGTTACTGTCTACAAAGCTCGACTTGTTGCAAAAGGTTTTCGACAAGTTCAAGGGATTGACTATGATGAGACCTTCTCACCCGTAGTGATGCTTAAGTCCGTCTGAATCATGTTAGCAATTGCCGCATTTTATGATTATGAAATTTGGAAAATGGATGTCAAAACTGCATTCCTTAATGGATATCTTAAAGAAGAGTTGTATATGATGCAACCAGAAGGTTTTTTCGATCCAAAAGGTGCTAACAAAGTGTGCAAGCTCCAGCGATCCATTTATGGACTGGTGCAAGCCTCTCGGAGTTGGAATATACGCTTTGATAGTGTGATCAAAGCATATGGTTTTATACAGACTTTTGAAGAAGCATGTATTTACAAGAAAGTGAGTGGGAGCTCTGTAGCATTTCCGATATTATATGTGGATGACATATTGTTGAACGGAAATGACACTGAATTTCTGAATAGCATAAAAGGATACTTGAATAAGAATTTTTCAATGAAAGGCCTCGGTGAAGCTGCTTATATATTGGGCATCAAGATCTATAGAGATAGATCAAGACGCTTAATTGGACTTTCACAAAGCACATACCTTGATAAAGTTTTGAAGAGGTTCAAAATGGATCAAGCAAAGAAAGGGTTCTTGCCTGTGTTACAAGGTGTGAAGTTGAGTCAGACTCAATGCCCGACCACTGCAGAAGATAGAGAGAAAATGAAAGTCATTCCCTATGCTTCAGCCATAGGTTCTATCATGTATGCAATGTTGTGTACCAGACCTGATGTGTGCCTTGCTATTAGTTTAGCAGGGAGGTACCAAAGTAATCCAGGAGTGGATCACTGGACAGCGGTCAAGAACATCCTGAAATAGCTGAAAAGGACTAAGGATATGTCTCTCATTTATGGAGGTGAAAAAGAGCTTGTCATAAACAGTTACGTCGATGCAAGCTTTGACACTGATCCGGATGACTCTAAGTCACAAACCGGATACGTATTTTTATTAAATGGTGGAGCTGTCAGTTGGTGCAGTTCCAAGCAGAGCGTCGTGGCGGGATCTATCTGTGAAGTGGGATAAATAGCTGCTTCGGAAGCAGCAAATGAAGGAGTTCATATTCGATCTAGGTGTCATACCTAGTGCATCGGGTCCAATTAAAATCTTTTGTGACAATACTGGTGCAATTGCCTTGGCAAGGGAATCCAAATTTCACAAGAGAACCAAGCACATCAAGAGACGCGTCAATTTCATCCACGATCAAGTCAAGGAGGGAGACATAGAGATTTGCAAGATACATACGGATCTGAATGTTGCAGACCCGTTGACTAAGCCTCTCTCACGAGCAAAACATGATCAGCACCAAAACTCCATGGGTGTTAGAATCATCACAATGTAATCTAGATTATTGACTCTAGTGCAAGTGGGAGACTGAAGGAAATATGCCCTAGAGGCAATAATAAAGTTGTTATTTATATTTCCTTATATCATTATAAATGTTTATTATTCATGCTAGAATTGTATTAATCGGAAACTTAGTACATGTGTGAATACATAGACAAACAGAGTGTCACTAGTATGCCTCTACTTGACTAGCTCGTTAATCAAAGATGGTTAAGTTTCCTAGCCATGGGCAAAGAGTTGTCATTTGATGGACGGGATCACATCATTAGATAATGATGTGATTGACTTGACCCATCCGTTAGCTTAGCACGATGATCGTTTAGTTTACTGCTATTCCTTTCTCCATAACTTATACATGTTCCTATGACTGTGAGATTATGCAACTCCCGAATACCGAAGGAACACTTAGTGTGCTATCAAATGTCACAACGTAACTGGGTGACTATAAAGATGCTCTACAGGTGTCTCCGATGGTGTTTGTTGAGTTGGCATAGATCAAGATTAGGATTTGTCACTCCGTGTATTGGAGAGGTATCTCTGGGCCCTCTCGGTAATGCACATCACTATAAGCCTTGCAAGCAATGTGACTAATGAGTTAGTTATGGGATGTTGCATTACGGAACGAGTAAATAGACTTGCCGGTAACGAGATATAACTAGGTATTGAGATACCGATGATCGAATCTCGGGCAAGTAACATACTGATAACAAAGGGAACAACGTATGTTGTTATGCGGTTTGACCGATAAAGATCTTCGTAGAATATGTAGGAACCAATATGAGCATCTAGGTTCCGCTATTGGTTATTGACCGGAGATGAGTCTCGGTCATGTCTACATAGTTCTCGAACCCGTAGGGTCCGCACGCTTAACGATCGGTGACGATCAGTATTATGAGTTTATGTGTTTTGATGTACCGAAGGTTGTTCAGAGTCCCGGATGTGATCACGGACATGACGAGGATTCTCGAAATGGTCGAGACATAAAGATTGATATATTGGACGGCTATATTCGGACAACGGAAGTGTTCCGGGTGGTTTCGGATAAAACTGGAGTACCGGAGGGTTACCCGACCCCCCCCCCGGAACTAATGGGCCTAGATGGGCCTTAGTGGAGAGAGAGGGGCTACCAGGGCAGGCCGCGCGCCCCCTCCCCCTTGAGTCCGAATTGGACTAGGAAGGGGGTGGCACCCCCATTTTCCTTCCCCTCTCCCACTCCTTCCTTCCCCCTCCTAGTAGGACTAGGAAAGGATGAATCCTACTCCTACTAGGAGGAGGATTCCTCCTCTTCTTGGGCGCCCCAAGGGTCGGCTGGCCTCCCCCCTTTCTCCTTTATATACGGGGGCAGGGGCACCCTAGGACACACAAGTTGACATTGTTTAGCCGTGTGCGGTGCCCCCCTCCACCATAATCCATCTCGGTCATATCGTTGCAGTGCTTAGGCGTAGCCCTGCGCCGGTAGCTACATCATCACCGTCATCACGCCGTCGTGCTGACGAAACTCTCCCTCGACACTCAGCTGGATCTAGAGTTCGCGGGACGCCACCGAGCTGAACGTGTGCAGATCGCGGAGGTGCCGTACCTTCGGTGCTAGGATCGGTCGGATCATGAAGACGTACGACTACATCAACCGCGTTGTCATAACGCTTCCGCTTATGGTCTACGAGGGTACGTAGACAACACTCTTCCCCTCTTGTTGCTATGCATCACCTAGATGGATCTTGCTTGTGCATAGGAATTTTTTTGAAATTATTGTGTTCCCCAACAACAAGTAATCAGTAGCAAAGTAATATGATAGTTTTGATAGTGGTGACAGCAGCAATAGTAACGGTAACAATGATAGCAGTAATTTCGTAGCAAGTGTAACAGTGGTGATAGCAGTAGTAACTTAGCAAGAACAATATAAGATAAATTCGTAGGCACTGGTGCTACCTCTTGAGCATGCGTTGGTTTTCCCTTGAAGAGGAAAGGGTGATGCAGCAAAGCAGCGTAAGTATTTCCCTCAGTTTTTGAGAACCAAGGTATCAATCCAGTAGGAGACCATGCTCGAGTCACCTCGTACCTACACAAACAAAGAAGAACCTCGCAACCAATGCGATAAAGGGGTTTTCAATCCCTTCACGGCCACTTGCAAGAGTGAGATCTGGTAGAGATGATAATAATAAGATAAATATTTTTGGTATTTTTATGATATAGATTGAAAGTAAAGATTGCAAAATAAAATAGATTGGAAACTTGTATGATGGAAAATAGACCCGAGGGCCATAGGTTTCACTAGTGGCTTCTCTCAAGATAGCATCAGTATTACGATGGGTGAACAAATTACTGTCGAGCAATTGATAGAAAAGCGAATAATTATGAGAATATCTAGGTATGATCATGTATATAGGCATCACGTCCGTGACAAGTAGACCGACTCCTGCCTGCATCTACTACTATTACTCCACACATCGACCGCTATCTAGCATGCATCTAGAGTATTAAGTTCATAAGAACAGAGTAATGCTTTAAGCAAGATGACATGATGCAGAGGGATAAACTCATGCAATATGATGTAAACCCCATCTTTTTATCCTCGATGGCAACAATACAATACGTGTCATTTCCCTTTCTGTCACTGGGATCGAGCATCGCAAGATTCAACCCAAAGCTAAGCACTTCTCCCATTGCAAGAAAGATCAATCTAGTGGGCCAAACCAAACTGATAATTCGAAGAGACTTGCAAAGATAACCAATCATACATAAAAGAATTCAGAGAAGATTCAAATATTGTTCATAGATAAACTTGATCATAAATCCACAATTCATCGGATCTCGACAAACACACCGCCAAAGAAGACTACATCGAATAGATCTCCAAGAGAATCGAGGAGAACTTTGTATTGAGATCCAAAGAGAGAGAAGAAGCCATCTAGCTACTAGCTATGGACCCGAAGGTCTGAGGTAAACTACTCACACATCATCGGAGGGGCCATGGAGTTGTTGTAGAGGCCCTCCGTGATTAATGCCCCCTCCGGCGGAGCTCCGGAAAAGGCCCCAAGATGGGATCTCTTGAGTACAGAAGGTTGCGCCAGTGGAAATAGGGTTTCGTGGTGCTCCTGGATGTTTTCGGGGTGTATGAATATATATAGGAGGAAGAAGTAGGTCGGTGGAGCAACGAGGGGCCCACGAGGGTGGAGGGTGCGCCCAGGGGGGTAGGCGCGCCCCTTGCCTCGTGGCCTCCTCGATTGTTTCTTGACGTCCACTCCAAGTCCCCTAGATCATGTTTGTTCCAAAAATAACTCTCCCGAAGGTTTCATTCCGTTTGATATTCCTTTTGTGCAAAACACTGAAATAGGCAAAAAAACAGCAATTTGGGTTGGGCCTCCGGTTAATAGGTTAGTCCCAAAAA
Source organism: Triticum urartu (assembly GCF_056163025.1). Classification (NCBI taxonomy): domain Eukaryota; kingdom Viridiplantae; phylum Streptophyta; class Magnoliopsida; order Poales; family Poaceae; genus Triticum; species Triticum urartu. The sequence continues at coordinate 461,168,590 of NC_141874.1, read as the reverse complement.
TAATATAAAAGTGTAAAATAAAGCCCATTAACATCCAAAACACATAATATAATAGCATGGAACAATCAAAAATTATAGATACGTTGGAGACGTATCAAGCATCCCCAAGCTTAATTCCTGCTCGTCCTCAAGTAGGTAAATGATAAAAACAGAATTTTTGATGTGGAATGCTTCCTAACATATTTATCAATGTAATTTTTCTTTATTGTGGCATGAATGTTCAGATCCGAAAGATTCAAGATAAAAGTTAAATATTGACATAGAAATAATAATACTTCAAGCATACTAACTAAGCAATTATGTCTTCTCAAAATAACATGGCCAAAGAAAGTTATCCCTACAAAATCATATAGTCTGGCTATGCTCTATCTTCATCACACAAAATATTAAATTATGCACAATCCCGATGACAAGCCAAGCAATTGTTTCATACTTTTGATGTTCTCAAACTTTTTCAATCTTCACGCAATATATGAGCGTGAGCCATGGATATAGCACTATAGGTGGAATAGAATGGTGGTTGTGGAGAAGACAAAAAGGAGAAGATAGTCTCACATCAACTAGGTGTATCAATGGGCTATGGAGATGCCCATCAATAGATATCAATGTGAGTGAGTAGGGATTGCCATGCAATGAATGCACTAGAGCTATAAGTGTATGAAAGCTCAACAAAAGAAACTAAGTGGGTGTGCATCCAACTCACTTGCTCACGAAGACCTAGGGCATTTTGAGGAAGCCCATCATTGGAATATACAAGCCAAGTTCTATAATGTAAAATTCCCACTAGTTTATAAAAGTGACAACATAGGAGACTCTCTATCATGAAGATCATGGTGCTACTTTGAAGCACAAGTGTGGAAAAAGGATAGTAACACTATCCCTTCTCTCTTTTTCTCTCATTTTTTTCTTTTTTTATTTGGGCCTTTTTTATTTTGGCCTCTTTTTTTGTCGTTCGGAGTCTCATCCCGACTTGTGGGGGAATCATACTCTCCATCATCCTTTCCTCACTGGGACAATGCTCTAATAATGATGATCATCACACTTCTTTTTACTTACAACTCAAGAATTACAACTCAATACTTGGAACAAAATATGACTCTATGTGGATGCCTCCGGCAGTGTACCGGGATATGCAATGAATCAAGAGTGACATGTATGAAAAAATTATGAATGGTGGCTTTTCCACAAATACGATGTCAACTACATGATCATGCATGGCAATATGACAATGATGAAGCATGTCATAACAAACAGAACGGTGGAAAGTTGCATGGCAATATATCTCGGAATGGCTATGAAAATGCCATAATAGGTAGGTATGGTGGCTGTTTTGAGGAAGGTATATGGTGGTTTTATGGTACCGGCGAAAGTTGCTCGGTACTAGAGAGGCTAGCAATGGTGGAAGGGTGAGAGTGTGTATAATCCATGGACTCGACATTAGTCATAAAGAACTCACATACTTATTGCAAAAATCTATTAGTTATCGAAACAAAGTACTGCGCGCATGCTCCTAGGGGGATAGTGGGGTAGGAAAAGACCATCGCTCGTCCCCGACCGCCACTCATAAGGAAGGCAATCAATAAATAAATCATGCTCCGACTTCATCACATAACGGTTCACCATACGTGCATGCTACGGGAATCACAAACTTCAACACAAGTATTTCTCAAATTCACAACTACTCAACTAGCATGACTCTAATATCACCATCTCCATATCTCAAAACAATTATCAAGTATCAAACTTCTCATGGTATTCAATGCACTTATATGAAAGTTTTTTATTATTATTTTTATAATGCCTAAAAGCAAATTGCCATGTTGTTCTAAAGGAGTCTCAAAATAATATAAGTGAAGCATGAGAGATCAATTATTTCTATAAAATAAAACCACCACTGTGCTCTAAAAGATATAAGTGAAGCACATAGAGCAAAAATTATATAGCTCAAAAGATATAAGTGAAGCACATAGAGTATTCTAATAAATTCCGATTCATGTGTGTCTCTCTAAAAAGGTGTGTAAAACAAGGATTATTGTGGTAAACTAAAAAGCAAAGACTCAAATCATACAAGACGCTCCAAGCAAAACACATATCATGTGGTGAATAAAAATATAGCTCCAAGTAAAGTTACCGATGAACGAAGACAAAAGAGGGGATGCCTTCCGGGGCATCCCCAAGCTTAGGCTTTTTGGTGTCCTTGGATTTTACCTTGGGGTGCCATGGGCATCCCCAAGCTTAGGCTCTTGCCACTCCTTGTTCCATAATCCATCAAATCTTTACCCAAAACTTGAAAACTTCACAACACAAAACTTAACAGAAAATCTCGTGAGCTCCGTTAGCGAAAGAAAAGAAAACACCACTTCAAGGTACTGTAATAAACTCATTATTTATTTATATTGATGTTAAACCTACTGTATTCCAACTTCTCTATGGTTTATAAACTCCATTACTAGCCATAGATTCATCAAAATAAGCAAACAACACACGAAAAACAGAATCTGTCAAAAACAAAATAGTTTGTAGTAATCTGTAGCTAACGCAAACTTCTGGAACCCCAAAAATTCTAAAATAAATTGCTGGACGTGAGGAATTTATCTATTAATAATCTTCAAAAAGAATTAACTAAATATCACTCTCCAATAAAAATGGCAGCAATTCTCGTGAGCGCTAAAGTTTCTGTTTTTTACAGCAAGATCAAAAAGACTTTCCCCAAGTCTTCCCAACGGTTCTACTTGGCACAAACACTAATTAAACATAAAAAACACAACCAAAATAGAGGCTATATAAATTATTTATTAAATAACAGCAATGAAAAATTTGGGCTGTCTCCCAACAAGCGCTTTTCTTTAAAGCCTTTTAGCTAGGCATTGAGGTTTCAATGATGCTCACATGAAAGACAAGAATTGAAGCACAAAGAAAGCATCATAAAACACGTGAAAAACACATCTAAGTCTAACATACTTCCTATGCATAGAATCTTATAGGCAAACAAATTATCAAGGCAAGCAAAAACTAAGGAAGCGGAAAGAAACAGTAGCAATCTAAACATAACTAGAGGTAATTTAGTAACATGAAAATTTCTACAACCATATTTTCCTCTCTCATAATAATTACATGTAGGATCATAATCAAATTCACGGAAACCTATCAAATCACACAAAGTTTTTGGGATCATGGAAACACTAGCACCCAAATTACACAAAGCATAGCATTCATGATCTTTAATTTTTTATTTTAATTGTAGGTTCGTAGTCATCATAAAGTTTTCTAGGGATAGAAACTTCCAACTCAAGTTTTTCTTCATAAGATTGCATCAAAGCATCAACGATATGTTTAGTAAAAGCTTTATTTTTACTATAAGCATGAGGAGAATTTAGCACGGATTGCAACAAGGAAATACAATCTATCAAAGAGAAATTATCATAATTAAATTCCTTGAAATCCAAGATAGTGGGTTCGTTGCTATCTAAAGTTTTAACCTCTTCAATCCCACTTTTATCAATTTTTGCATCAAGATCTAAAAACTCCGAATTTTTGGGACGCCTTCTAACTAAAGTTGACTCATCTCCAGTCCCATCATTATCAAGATTCATATTGCAAAAACAAGGATTTAATAGGGGACACATCAATCACTTTTAGATCTTCATCCTTATTATCATGAAAACTAGAAGAACACGCTTTTATGAAGCAATCTTTTTAGCACGCATCCCAGCGGTTCTTTCTTTGCACTCATCAATGGAAATTCTCATGGCTTTGAGAGACTCATTGATATCATGCTTAGGTGGAATAGATCTAAGTTTCAAAAAATCAACATCAAGAGAAATTCTATCCACGTTCCTAGCCACTCAACAATCTTAAGCAATTTTTCTTCAATCAAAGCATTGAAACTCTTTTGCGAACTAATAAATTATTTAATACTAGATTCAAAATCAGAGGGCATCTTATTATAATTTCCATAAGAATTGTTGTAGGAATTATCATAACTATTAGAGGAATTACTAGGAAACGACCTAGAATTAAAATTACCTCTATACGCGTTGTTACCAAAATTGTTCCTACCAACAAATTTCACATCCATAGATTCATTATTATTCTCAATCAAAGTAGAAAAAGGCATATCATTAGGATCAGTAGGAGAACTCTTATTAGCAAACAATTTCATAAGTTCATCCATATTTCCACTCAAAACATTAATCTCTTCAATTGCATGAACTTTTTTACAAGTAGATCTTTCAGTGTGCCATTGAGAATAATTAACCATAATATTGTCTAGGAGTTTAGTAGCTTCTCCTAAAGTGATTTCCATAAAAGTGCCTCCTGCGGCCGAATCTAAAAGATTTCTAGAAGCAAAATTCAATCCGGCATAAAAAATTTGTATAATCATCCATAAATTCAAACCATGTGTAGGGAAATTATGTATCATTAATTTCATCCTCTCCCAAGATTGTGCAACGTGCTCATGATCAAGTTGCTTAAAATTCATAATATCGTTTCTAAGAGAGATGATCTTAGCGGGAGGAAAATACTTAGAGATAAAAGCATCTTTGCACTTATTCCATGAATCAATACTATTTTTAGGCAAAGATGAAACCCAAGCTTTAGCACGATCTCTAAGCAAAAATGGAAATAGCTTAAGTTTAACAATATCATTATCCACATCTTTCTTCTTTTGCATATCGCACAAATCAACAAAGTTGTTTAGATGGGTAGCGACATCTTCACTAGGAAGGCCAGAAAACGGATTTTTCATGACAAGATTCAGCAAAGCAGTATTAATTTCACAAGATTCAGCATCGGTAAGAGGAGCAATCGGAGTGCTAATAAAATCATTATTGTTGGTATTGGCAAAGTCACACAATTTAGTATTATCTTGAGCCATCATGACAAGCAAGCAATCCAACACACAAGCAAACAAGCGAAGAAAAAGCGAACGAAAAGAGAGGGCGAAAGGGAAAGTGGGCGAAAGGGAAAGAGGGCGAAAGGAAAAGATGGCGAATAAAACGGCAAGGGTGAAGTGGGGGAGAGGAAAACGAGAGGCAAATGGCAAATAATGTAATGCGAATGATAAGAGTTGTGATGGGTACTTGGTATGTCTTGACTTGGCATAGATCTCCACGGCAACAGCGCCAGAAATCCGTCTTGCTACCTCTTGAGCATGCGTTGGTTTTCCCTTGAAGTGGAAAGGGTGATGCAACAAAGCAGCGTAAGTATTTCCTAAGTTTTTGAGAACCAAGGTATCAATCCAGTAGGAGACCACGCTCAAGTCATCTCGTACCTACACAAACAAATAAGAACCTCGCAACTAACGCGATAAAGGGTTGTCAATCCCTTCACGGCCACTTGCAAGAGTGAGATCTGATAGAGATGATAATAATAAGATAAATATTTTTGGTACTTTTATGATATAGATTGAAAGTAAAGATTGCAAAATAAAATAGATTGGAAACTTGTATGATGGAAAATAGACCCGGAGGCCATAGGTTTCACTAGTGGCTTCTCTCAAGATAACATAAGTATTACGATGGGTGAACAAATTACTGTCGAACAATTGATAGAAAAGCGAATAATTATGAGAATATCTAGGTATGATCATGTATATAGGCATCACGTCCGTGACAAGTAGACCGACTCCTGCCTGCATCTACTACTATTACTCCACACATCGACCGCTATCCAGCATGCATCTAGAGTATTAAGTTCATAAGAGCAGAGTAACGCTTTAAGCAAGATGACATGATGTAGAGGGATAAACTCATGCAATATGATGTAAACCCCATCTTTTTATCCTCGATGGCAACAATACAATACGTGTCGTTTCCCTTTCTGTCACTGGGATCGAGCACCGCAAGATTGAACCCAAAGCTAAGCACTTCTCCCATTGCAAGAAAAATAAATCTAGTGGGCCAAACCAAACTGATAATTCGAATATACTTGCAAAGATAACCAATCATAGATAAAAGAATTCAAAGAAGATTCAAATATTGTTCATAGATAAACTTGATCATAAACCCACAATTCATCGGATCTCGACAAACACACCGCCAAAGAAGTTACATCGAATAGATCTCTAAGAGAATCGAGGAGAACTTTGTATTGAGATCCAAAGAGAGAGAAGAAGCCATCTAGCTACTAGCTATGGACCCGAAGGTCTGAGGTAAACTACTCACACATCATCAGAGGGGCCATGGAGATGATGTAGAGGCCCTCCGTGATCAATGCCCCCTCCAATGGAGCTCCGAAAAATGCCCCAAGATGGGATCTCTTGGGTACAGAAGGTTGCGGCGGTGGAAATAGGGTTTCGTGGTGCTCCTGGATGTTTTCGGGGTATATGAATATATATAGGAGGAAGAAGTAGGTCGGTGGAGCAACGAGGGGCCCATGAGGGTGGAGGGCGCGCCCAGGGGGTAGGCGCGTCCCCCTGCCTCGTGGCCTCCTTGATTGTTTCTTAACGTCCACTCCAAGTCCCCTGCATCACATTTGTTCCAAAAATAACTCTCCCAAAGGTTTCATTCTGTTTGATATTCCTTTTTTGCGAAACACTGAAATAGGCAAAAAAAATAGCAATTTGGGCTGGGCCTCCGGTTAATAGGTTAGTCCCAAAAATAGTATAAAAGTGTAAAATAAAGCCCATTAACATCCAAAACAGATAATATAATAGCATGGAACAATAAAAAAATTATAGATACGTTGGAGATGTATCAATTGGATCGGTGACTTGTTGGATGATATTCATCTTGAGACAGTTATAACCTAGGGCGATACGACACTAGCTCCAGTTCGTCAATATAATGTAGGCATGTATTCCATAAATAGTCATACGTGCTTATGGAAAGAACTTGCATGCCATCTTTTGTCCTACCCTCCCGTGGCAATGGGGTCCATATTAGAAACTAAGGGATATTAAGGCTTCCTTTTAATAGAGAACCGGAACAAAGCATTAACACATGGTGAATACATGAACTCCTCAAACTACGGTCATCATCGGGAGTGGTCCCAACTATTGTCACTCTGGGGTTGCCGGATCATAACACGTAGTAGGTGACTAACTTGCAAGATCGGATCTAGAACATGGATATAATGATGATAACATAAACCGTTCAGATCTGAAATCCTGGCACCCGGGTCCAAAGTGACAAGTATTAAGCATGGCAAAGTCATAGCAACATCAATCTAAGAACATAGTGGATACTAGGGATCAAGCCCTAACAAAACTAACTCGATTACATGATGAATCTCATCCAACTCCTCACCGACCAGGGAGCCTACGAAAGAATTACTCACTCCCGGTGGGGAGCATCATGGAATTGGCGATGAAGAAGGGTTGGTGCTGACGAAGAACGAAGATCCCCCTCTCCGGAGCCCCAAACGGACTCCAGATCCGTCCTCCCGATGAAGAACAGGAGGTGACGACGGCTTCGTCTCGTGGATCACGATAATTCTTTCTCCCTGATTTTTTCTGAAAAATAGAATTTTATAGCGTCAGTTTCAGGGTCTGCGGGGCCACCAGGTGGGGACAACCCACCTAGGCGCGCCAGGAGAGGGGGCGCGCCTTGGTGGGTTGTGCCCACCCAGGTGTCCCTCTCTGGTAGGTCCTGGCTCCAGAAATTCTCTTATTTGATATAAAAATTACTCGTAAAGTTTCGTTCCATTCTGAGAACTTTTATTTCTGCACAAAAACAACACCATGGTAGTTTTGCTGAAAACATCGTCAGTCCTGGGTTAGTTTCATTCAAATCATGCAAATTAGAGTCCAAAATAAGAGGAAAACATTAGGAAAAGTAGACATGTTGGAGACGTATCACTTCCACACCTCCTTCTTGAAGGCGTCGTTTTGGGTTTGTGGGAAGGAGGGTGGCCTGCAGCAAGCTTTTAGTGTTCTTGTTGGCGGCAGCTCCATCTTCGAGCGGTGACTCCCCATTGTGGAGGATTGGTGCTCTCTGCAAGCTGCTTCACTTCCTTCTCTGCACAGTTTGGTTTGTTCGGTGGGTCGATGCCCTTGGCATGGGCAAGAGGGGATAGTGGCCCCATGTACGACGAACTGGTCGTGTTGATGGAAGTGTGTCGTTGGTTTTGGCGTGGCTTGGCCCTCTTGGTGGCTTCGTTGCCCATTGCTCGTCGTGTCTTCGTGAAGTGTTCTGGTCCTTTGGCTAGAGTCTGCGGCTTGCTCCTCGTGCGTGGGATGCAATTTGTGTCCTCAGGTGTATTGGAGTGGTTGTCATGTTTTCAGGTGTTCTTACTTGCTCTGGTGAGAGTAGTTTGATTTTGCCTTCGGTGTGTCGATGATGAGCTTCTTCCTTTGGCGCAACCCCTTTTCTAATCCGTGTTAGGTTCCCAAGTTGTATTCTTTTTCTTTTTTGTCATAGATTTTAGCCTCCTCAACGTCTTATATTTGCTGCCTTGGGGTTGTATCTCTGTTTTTTGTGTTTTTAGTTTAGGGATGCAGGAGGCATCCCGCATATCTCGCAAAACCAACAAATTAATTCATTACGGGCTTGACAAGTAACACTAAACTGCCCTCAAACCTGTCCGCTCTTCATCCCTACTTTAGTTATATGTTATGTTTTTATAATCCTGACTAGTTGATGGCTTTGTTAATTTAAAGTCAGTAAAGATCGAGCCTGGGATTGATTCGATCCTTTCATCTAAAAATAATTATTATATATTACTAGCACAAATGCCCGTGCGTTGCAACGGGAGAAAACATTGATCATGAGAAACTGTGTCGTGGGACAATGGACGCTCATGAGAAAAAAGATGGATCATTTGAGAATTGCGCATGAGCTCATGACATGGGGCCAGTATTACTCCGAGTAAATTTATGTTTCTGAACCAGAAAAATTAGCAATATCAATAATCTTAAGTAATAGTAGCAGCAAACAAACCAACCTAGAATAACAATTGCAGCAGCAAGCAATTCCAAACATCATTTTGGTCCATTTAGCAGACGATGAGAGCGTTGTGGGTGGAGAGGGATGAATGTCCTGAGGAATTCGATCGGTGCCTTCCACTTTGCAGCATATTCTTTAAGATTTTAATAATTGCTACTTCTAAATGGTGCATCATTGTAACCTTTACAAAATTATTACATGTCACTAAGGTGATGGACGAAAGGTTTATACATGTGCACTTTGTGAACCTCCACTCATTTAATCAGATTGGTAAATTCACATGTAGTCGATGTGCAGAGTTTATCCCAATCACTACAAATAACCACCATCCGTCCCAAAGTAGAGAAATATTCTAAATCTAAAGGTACCGGTAGTTAAGTTCTATTTTTTTGGTAGAAAGCTAAAACTCAAATTGTTGACCGTACTGGTTTACAACCAACGAAACCTCGGATACATGTCTAAAGTTCATTAGGGCTGCCAGCCAACACACGAAAGCTCCTTTTTCTAAACATCACACATGTCATGTTCACTTGTTTAGAGGAAATGTAAGTTTTCTCCATCAAGTAAATCAACCTTCACAAAAGAATAAAGTTACCAGATGTCCTTACATGATCATTTTGCACAAACATACGCCACCTATACTGGAGAACAAAGTTGTCCGGCAACCCATAAAATGTTCAGATTACTGTATAAAGACTGTCAGTTTTTATTATGATGAAACATTTAAAATTGTGTACCAAAGGTTCGGATCAAAGGAAATGTAGGATCCTCATTCATACAATGGAATTTTCCAAGAGGTGCCACATCTGGAGTCTGTGTGAACCATACACGATACTCTCTCTGGTAAAACCACCCTAAATATGGGTCATTTGACATATATCAGTTTTACTTTGGGTTTTCTAGATATGACTTACTAATTGCAGGACACCAGCACGCATGTTGTCTTAATTTTCTTTTGCAATCTCAGGAAGAAAGCTGCAGATGTTCAGTTTTTTTTCTAATGTGAGTTGTAATTTGGGTAACATAATCTTCAAAATGACTGTACAAATGACTCTTCCATGATCTACTTTTCTGAGTAAGATATTTACATATAAAGTATGCAATCCTTTGATGTTTAAGTACTTCTCAGGAGCTGAATATACGTTCTATGAAAATTTCTTACCAGATTCTGGAAGAATTTTCATATCAGCAGAGGCCGCTCAGCTGTCATACTCAACGACCCAATGTACAGAGTCTACTAAAATTGACAAGTGGTGCCTGCTTAGTGTGATATGAAAAATGGTTACAATTTGCAGAGAAAAATAAAAATCAGAGCCTTTCTGTGTGTGGCAATGGAGATGAGTTGAATGAATCTGCAACTGAATTCAACTGAAAAAATCATGGAAACCTGAACAAAAGGGAGGATCGTATACAGCTACATAATTTTAATCTGAGTGGAGTTGGTCATGCCGCATGCAGATCGTGGCGTTGTGCTGCTGTGTGCAAACCATGGAGTTTCGAGTTGCTGCCTCTATGCCCATAGCTCTACGGGTGCCTGCAGCAGCGCAGTCATCTCCTCATCGGTGATGGCGCCCAGCCGCACGAGCTCCACGTCAAACACCTCAGCCATCCACTCCTCGCGCACCACCGACTATACCAACGACGTACGGCAGGTCGAGCGCGCCACCGACATCGTCCTGCATGGATGCGTGTGTCGGGGACTTGCAGGTAAGGAGCTCCAGTAGGAGCACTCCCAGGGAGTAGACGTCCGCCTTCAGCGTGGGCTGCCATGTGTCCAGCACCTCCGGGGCGCGGTAGCCGCCGGCGCCTGCGATGGCGAACGTGCGCGCAGATGGGGTGAGTCGGGGAGCGCGTGCATGCTCCCCCGTCTCCGCCAATCTCGGCCGCGCCTGTTGCTGCTGCTGCTGCTGCTGGCGGCGGCAGCGGTTGCTGCTACATAATGGGATTGTCTTCGAGCCCGGTGATGGATCACGATGAAGACGGGGAGGAAGGCCGGCGAGGTCGGGATGGCGCGGATCCGGCTGCAGGAGGTCGATTTCGGCCTGATCCGGGCGAGGCGGCGTTAGTCGTTGGCCATGGCTGCTCCTGTAGAAGAAGTGAGAGGCAGTCCATGTGTGTGAGAGAGAAACATAGGGGAAGGAAACGGAGAACAGGGAGAGCAGGGAGAGGGGTGCGAGGCGTGGAGGTCCGGCGGCGCGGCAGCCGGTGGCGAGGCCGAGCGCGAAGGCGGCGGGGCGACAAGGGGCTCCCGGATCGGCGGGGGAAAACAACAATGCAGCCGGGATATATACAGATAGATTAGTTCCACTTTGGATATGGTAAATAAATATAGATGTGTTATAGAAAAAAAACTGAAAGCGTAAATTCATGAAAAGAAAGCGTATTGTGACGGTGAACCCACGGAGTCAATCCGTATTTTATATATAAATATAAATATAATATATATATATATAGAAAGTCTATTAGTAACCCAGGATGAAGAATTACTTATTCTTCACCCCGGTTGATCGACCCAGCCACGGTACAGCTTGGCCAGGTTCCAAGCGATATAAAATTGTATCAATACCGATGTAAGATTACCTTGACGCTGGGAGGAGCCAGCCCGCTCCTCGATACCTTCGCTAATTAGGTGCTCACCTACGAGCGGTTTCTACTTTGAACGAGGAGGGCGCTGGGCGCGGTGAGTGGTGGGGCTCGACGGCGTGATACTCGGCGGAGATTGTTGCCGCCCCTGTCCTCCTCTCCCCCGTGCACCGATTAGGAGGCGACAGTGGCTGCGGCCGCCGCGGTGGAAGAGCGGAGGGGACGACAATTTGAGCTGCGGCGGCCGGCGCCGCAGGCCACTACAAAATCCAGCCCTGCACTGACGGAGAAGCCTCTAGCAACAAGAACACAACGGTGACTGCCAGCCTCCGTATGGTCTGCTCTCTCTCTAACCAAGTAATGGTTTTCTCCTTGGTCTGGTTCTCCCGTGATTTCTTCTTCTTGGAGATTGGTGCGTAAAAATTGGATTGTAAAAGTTCCTCCTGATCCATCTATTTAGACGCCTGCACGCTTATGCTTTCTAAGCTCTGAGATTGACAGAAATTTAATTAGCTCAACTCTGGACAATGGGATGCTGGAAAGGAACTGCTGATGAGGGAGATTAGAAGAAGCTAGACGGGAATGGGCTTTCTATCAAAGAAGAAGAGAAGTAGCACAAGGCTCCTGAGGAGAAAACACAAGGTTATCTTCTTCGATACAGCCAAAGATGGTAGCTCTGTCTCTTCTCTATTTTAGATTATTCGTGCCTTCCTTTCTTTGAGCTCCACTGCTTTTGGATGAACTGGACTAGCCCCTCTTTAATCAATCAAATTCTCATGGAAAGAAGGTAAAGTGAAGTTTAATTGGAGGGTGCTTAATTAGTTGTTTCTCTTTTCTAATGGGGGCTGCATCATTTTTTTGAGGAGAGAACCCCTATTCCAGTGTAGGCTCTCTACTTGCTATTGGAGAGAAACAAATTAAGTAGGACTAATTAAGCATGATGACATGTCTACCTATATTTAATTAAACATGATGGGTTGCTTACATGTAATTTGTAGCTATTAGGTTGGATGATGATTTACTCATATAATTAGTTGTTGTACTTTGCTAGTTTTTCATTGCTCATTTGGTAACAGGAGAAAATTAAACTACAAGTATATGTATCAAAAGATAAGGAAACATTAATGCTCCACAACTTCTAGAGAAAATATGCATGTGACTGCCTGAATGCTTAATGCTGTTTGAGACTGGCAAAAGCTAGCTAGCATATATATAGTCAAAAAGGGTCATATCATCTAGAACAAAAGGTAGGCATGATGCTCAGTGTCTTTCTATAATTGATACTAATTAATTCTGAAGCTGCAGAGGTGTCATTCTTTTGTTTTGATTGCCTGATGATCCCTTTTTGTCCTCATTTGATATCCAGGCTGCTGAGGTGACACATAGATACTAACTAATTCTGAAGCTGCAGAGGTATCCTTATTTGTGGTAAGAATGAGTAGCACATGGATGTATACTTGCACTGATGTATGCCTATCTAGAACAGGTCAATGAATGAGCAAATACTCCAAATGCCTATGTACGTGTTGCTTCTTGTTCACAAAGGTAACAGAGTAGCAGAAATTCACAATTTAGGAAAGGAAGGAAGTTCACAAAATACTGAACTTTGCACAACAAAATTCACCCTTTTACATGTTTGGACACAACATAACTTTTTTCCTAATTGACTTATAATTTCAAATACTTTTCCAGGCCCAGTTTGGGTAGAACATGGCCCGCTTTGGTGGGTGGCATGGTCATTCTTTTCTAAACTGAAGCTGGTGTCAAAAGGAAGAACTAGGTCATTTCGTTGTAGTAACAAATTTCGAATGTTTCTTCATATTGTGTATTTTCCTACTCATGCCTTTGTGGAAGCTGCATATAATTTTTCCTCCCTTTACCATCCATGGCTCTGTTAATTTGTTTCTAGTTTTCTGACATTGATTTACGACATATGGTGCGAATTATTATGCGGACAATCATCGTACATAACTTGTTGATGTGCACATTGCAAGGAAATCGAAGAAGTTTCTTTGGGAAGATACACAACAAAGCAATGCGACATAGCCGGAACTTCTAACTAATGCTTTGCCTTTCTCCTTGTCAATTTTTTCCATATCCTATTTTGGATGCTTCTTACGGAATACAGCTACCATTTCAGATATGAACTATTCACCATTGGGACGAGAAATCCATAGCTTCTGCAGTTCTATCTGGCTAAGGCATTTTGAAAGGAATCAACAGTCTATCACCGAAGCGTTGTGCAATAGAAATAGTTCAGACTGCCACATGTAGTTTGTTACACAAATTAATTCAATTTCTTTTTTGCAAATGAGGCCATGTTGGTAGTTCTTATGGACAAATGTGTGTGTGGCAGCATCTATTTTAGATGACTTCGTGTTTCCAGCTTTTTGGAGTCACCAGGACATGCCTTTTGTGTCAGGATTCGTATTTTATGATGGCGCCTAGATTTCTTCCGTGACACAATGTATTTGTCACCTAGAATTTTTATCTGGCATAATGTATTTTACATTCCATTTATTTTTTGAGTTGTATTTTACATTCAAATTACTAGACCATGTATTGATGATATTATCATATACGCCGGCATTTTAACTTTACATCAAGTCCCAGTTTTATTCAAGTCAATTGCAAGCAACAGCGCTGAAGTAACTGATATTCTTGTTTCACGTCAGCATTCCTATACTTCGTAAAAAAAATGAGAGAAAACTTCATAATTTCTTAAGCCAGTGGTATACAAAAGGGTTAATAAGTCAAACGTGTTCCTACTTTATCTGGGCCTTAAATTGTTTTTAGGGAATTATCTGGGGCTTAAATTTTCTTTCATGGGTAGCCAGTTTCTACCGTGAGTAATTATCAACCTCTTAAAAATAACGTGAGTGGTTATCGGAGATGAATTAGTGGAATGTAATCTTCACTATTGAAGCTGATTTAATGGAACATAATCCTGATTATCGGAGCTCATTTACTAGAACTTACTTTTTTGTTTGCCTTATTTAGAGAACGTAATCTTCTTACGTCGGCATGCACTTTTCTTACACCGGTGGTTCTCAGAAAAGCATCATGGGTAGTGGGCTTGGACACGCATATTAGCATGGGAGGTGCGCTGGTAATCTTACCCTTGCATGCACACTTTTTACAACACATGCAAGTTTTCTTACGATGTTGAGGCCTAGGGATGGACTGGGGTGAGGAATAACAATTTCTCACCCAGAGTGACGAATAGCGTGACCCTATATATAAGGATAGATAAATATATTATAAAAAGGAAAAATCACAGGATCCATGGATGCGCCACTTGTTGCTAGGTTGACTCGGACGAAGCCACACCAACCACACACACACTTCTTCAACCTCTCGGCGCTCCAGTCCTTTCCGCCTCACTCCCCTCGCGCTTCCTCCTCCGCCTCGTCGACCCGGTCCCACTCGCGGCATCCTCCGCCGCCGCGCAGGCGCAGCGATGGCAGCCCGCGCCCCTTACTTCGCCCCCGAGGAAGGCGCGCGGGGCATCCGCCCAGGGGAGTCACCTGCCGCGGCGCTCCGCCGGATCCTGGCGACGCCAGGCGCCCACCAGGCGCCCTGCTGCTTCGACGCGCTCGGCGCCCGCCTCGTCGAGCGCGCGGGGTTCCCGATCTGCTTCATGGGCGGTGAGCGGTCGCTTTGCCCCCTCTCACGTTTCTCGCATGTTCTTTGTTCCTCCGGCTGTGTTCGTGCGCGGTTGTTGTAGTAAAACCCTTGTGAGGTTTAAGTTTTTGTTGGAACGATCGGCTGGAGAATAAAAGGTCCTTCGTCACCCCGGTAGTAGTAGATCTAACCAACCGTGCATTCAAAGTGTTCCAGTCAACTCACGGTTTGACATATCCTCTTGGGAAGATGAGAATCACCCTCTCCATTGCTGAAATTTTCTGCTCACTGGAAGGAGGGATAGTCCATATATCACCCTTGATTACCAGCTTAATAAAGATGTGAGTTAAAGTTTATCTGGACGTAACTTGCATTTTGCTAACAATAGTTAAGCTGGCAATTTCTTGTCATGACACATGACAAATATTGTGTGCAAATAATAAAAAATGGAACCAGAGCCGACTTGAAGAATAACTATGCAAGCACCCGCAAAAAGAAAAAATTATTCAAGAACCATTATAGCTCAGAAAGTTAAGATACAAATATTTTCCGAGTATTTGTTCTGGGTAAATGCTGCTTGTTTTGGTGTTTAACTAGGAATCTCTGTCCTTAAAGGTAGTTAATATCTATTATGCTGAATTGTTTGATGAAATAAACAACATGGAAATTAATAGATTGTAATGGCTTTTTGCATACTGAACTTCTCCAGGGTTCTGTGAAAGTAACTTTTGGTGTTTGCTGAAGGTACTTCATGCATTGGAGTTTTAATATATGTTCTCCATTCAGGTTTCTGTGTTTCTGCCGCACGACTTGGATTGCCAGATGTTGGATTAATCTCCTATGGAGAAATGGTTGATCAAGGGCGTCTAATCACTGAAGCAGTTTCAGTCCCCGTGATTGGTGATGGAGACAATGGTTACGGAAATTCTATGAACATCAAGAGAACTGTAAAAGGATATATTAATGCTGGGTTAGCTGGAATCATGCTTGAAGATCAGGTACTCATAGATTTCCATACATTTTCTCCTCCACTTGTCAAAGTCACTGCTCTTATTTTTCAGATAGATTCGGTAATTATTTTGAATGATTTGGTGAGTAACCTTATGAGTCTCATAATAGGCTGTAACTCCTTAATTTGAAACTGAAATAATTTCGATCTTATTTCTTTCTACTAAAAGTTGCTAGGCATAAGGCATTAAAAAAATCGTTGTTCCCCAGAACTGCAGCAATTTATCAGTTCCTTGTTTTTTTTAATGTGGTATTCAGTGTGTGTCTTTAGAGTGTACAAAACTAAATATAAATAATTGTTTATTTTACATCATATGAACGGGAGGTGTTCTTCTGGCTGATGGTAGTGAGTGATTAGGATTCAGACTCCCACTCCATGGTGTTCAATTATGGGAATGTATTTGTAGGATCCATCCTTAAAAAAATTGAACTGAGAACTTTAATCTCATTCACTGGACATGATTCTTACAATGCAAGTTTTTTTGGGCATATTTGGATAATGCAAGCTAAGATAGTTTCCACTCCAGTACTGTATATCATAATGCACATAATAGGCTGTAACTCCTTAATTTGAAACTGAAATAATTTTGATCTTATTTCTTTCTACTAAAAGTTGCTACGCATAAGGCATTAAAAAAATCATTGTTCCCCAGAACTGCAGCAATTTATCAGTTCATTGTTTTTTTTATGTGGTAGGATCCATCCTTAAAAATTGAACTGAGAACTTTAATCTCATTCATTGGACATGATTCTTACAATGCAAGTTTTTTTGGGCATATTTGGATAGTGCAGTGATAAATACTGTATATCATAATGCAGGGCAGAAGGGTAATAATCATGTCCAAATATGCCCAATGCCCAAAAAAACTGTATATCCTTAATGCAGGCCAGAAGGGTAATAAAGTAATGTTTTGGAGTAGCGCTGATTTCCTTTTGTAAGATATTTGCAGCCATTGGAATTCCAAATGAATCATTCGATCCAGTGATAAATACTTCTCTTTATATCTTTGTGTGTTTAAGCAGACATTGATTTAATTTTATTTCAAAGTTTCCTTAATTTCTATATCGAAAAAGATGAACAGAAGACTTGTGTAATTGATCTTCCGCCTTCTAAAATTTTCATTAATTGATACAATACATAACATATTGAAGGTGGCACCAAAAGCATGTGGACACACTGAAGGAAGGAAAGTCATCTCGAGGGAGGAAGCGGTCATGCACATAAAAGCTGCTATAGACGCTAGGAAGGAGAGTGCCTCTGACATTGTTATTGTGGCGAGGACAGATTCCCGTCAAGCTGTTTCTCTTGATGAAGCATTATGGAGAGTTCAGGCCTTTGCTGATGCTGGAGCAGATGTTCTATTTATTGATGCCCTTGCTTCAATAGAAGAGATGAAGGCATTCTGTGCGGTTGCACCTGGAGTACCAAAGATGGTAAGATGGCCCACCTGTGTTTGTTCGTCATACTCAAGTTAGTCATTCAAAGGATAACATTTTGATTTATATAGTTTTGCTTCGGTATCCCCCCCCCCCCCCCCCCCCCCCTCTTAAAAGTTTGCATGAATCTTAAAGTTACTTTAAAAGGCTATCGCCATATTAGCCTACAGGTCGAACGTATTGAGTAGATTTTGGATACAAAAAACTATTATCCTTTTTTATTGAAGGGGTACCTTCTAATCTCCACCTTCAATCTGCATCAAAATCCTTAAATTTTTCTAGGGCGGTGTACGAAAGCAAAGTTCTTATTTACTCTATATGCTTGGTGCTAACCTTATAATCCATTCTGGTATGCCAATGAATTTGATTAGGATACCCAAACAAGAAATGACTTGTTTTAGTATTTTCCTGTATTTACCAAGTATGCAAATGTTTACAAACTAGAGGAGATAGGAGGGATGTGTCATCTGTGGCTCTAACTACATTTATGCTTGTGATTACTTCTCTTGCTAATATTTCTGTACGAATGATGTCTGCTTCTGAACGTCTGTTTTCAATTCGCCTGTGAATTCATTTTTTCCCCTCTAGTACTTAGACGAGGACATCAGATATTATACCCTGTGCTTTGTTCTGCAGGCAAACATGTTAGAAGGTGGTGGTAAAACTCCCATATTGACCCCTGCTGAACTCAAGGAGATTGGTTTTAGCCTTGTAGTCTATCCGTTGTCCCTAATTGGGGTGGCAATGCGTGCAATGGAGGTTTGTTCTTTACATATGAAGCATGTTCCATGATTTATATACAGCGTTCTCTTTTCAGTTTCCGACGAATTTAAATACATGATGCCATGATGGTAACTTCCTCTAATATTGTCTTGAATTTTTTTCAATGTTTTTACAACTATTCTAGTTCTATCCAGTAACTTAAGAGATCTATCATGTTGTATACCGTGTTCCTAGAAATTTTGCATAGAACATAAGTGCAAGGACTTGTTTATTGAGAAGCCGCATGCAGATCATATACTGCACCGCAAAGGGGAAATCAAGAACGACCATGCATGTAGATATTCTACAACCATGTGAATGCCAGTAACTGCCATAGGTAGCTGTTCAATTTGGAGTGTGAAGTGCTACTTTTTTATTCAGAGCACATGAATATTTGATATGCAGGATGCTCTACTCGCCATAAAAGGTGGTGGCGTACCCCCACCTGCCAGCCTGCCATCTTTTCAGGAGATCAAGGATACTCTAGGGTTCAACCGCTATTACCAGGAAGATAAACAGTACACTGTCCCGCAAGCCGAGCCATCAATGCCAACTGGTGAGCCATGATGATTTCACCATTACTCTGTTCAATGTAGACATGACTTGGCAAGCCCTGATGGTTTATTCCATCACCCTCTTCAATATAGACATGTTAACCCCCGAGTGGTGAATTCCAAAAAAAAAAGTGGTGAGCAGTGTATGGACATGGAAATACGTTATCCGTGATTTTTAATGACTATTTTTCGTCGGCATTTTACAGGTAACCCGTAGAAAGGAGCGACCCTGTTCAATTCTCAGGAGCTATATGGAAATGGGATCCAGGTGTCCACTGAGCGATCAGTATCCATTTGCTTTCGAGAATTTGAGATTTGTGCCTCCGGGCAATGAGGCAGAGCAATCGCGTTTATCCTGAGGCAGACGATTTTAGCAAGTTGTAAATGAGGCGGTGTGACGAAATGTTTGTAAACGATGCTGCTTTTGGTGTCAGCAAACCTGGATTCTTGGTGTCACTTTCAATAAAATAAACCAACTTTGAGGTAGTTGAGAAATGTTTCTCACCAGTGTTTGTACTTTGTAGTAAGTTGAAGTAAAATAGTAAGAATTGTCGGCATGACAGATTTCTTTGGCAGGACTCGAGATTTGCATTGGGAATTTGGAGCATTAAACTGAAATGTATACAGATTTCAGAGATGTTTCAAAAAATCACAAACTACAAGCATCTTTAAACATATGTAGTATGTAAACATGTTCGCTATAGTGTTATGAAAACCCTGCTGTTACATTGTAGCGCCTGTCTCAATAATGGAGCAATTTCCATTTGGGCCGAAGTAACACAAAAATGTCCTTCCTCTCATCAGTTCACAGAAAGTTCATAGATGCTCCAGCCTGCAGGGGGAATCTTTGTGTCGCATGGAACCAATGAACTGGAAGACCAACACAATATTTCCATTTGAGACAATACTTACAAGTACAGCAAAACGTATAACAGGACGCCGGTGTTACAAGATGGAAGGAACTAAACAGGAATGAGTAATTGCAGTTCATAAGAAGTATTTCATCCTGTTATCTCTTCTCATGGCGCGATATACAGCCTGGACCTGAACAACAATTGAAGTCTCATTAAACAAAACATCTGCAAATCGACATCTAGGTTGCAGACTAGAATACATTTGATCATAGGAAAACAGGGTGTTACCTGCTCACTTGAAGCCACGCGTATTGGCCCAATTTTTACAGAAACATATTTTCCCCTAGAAGATATTTTCTGACTTACTTGGCCCTGTACAAACCAAGTTGAGATCTATATTAAGAGTCACAAAAATATTAAGGAAAATATAGAAAACAAAATATTCGACGAAGTTAAGCAGTGAAATTAGACAGCCCCTAAATTATGCTAGTAAATAGTAATACATATTATTCCAACATAACAGAGCGTGTGAACCAGTTTAATACACCAACCTTTGGAATCGATTCTTGAAGAACCGATTCAACAGCATCAACCATAGAATGGACAAAATCTTCACCTCCAGTACCAATTGCTGTAAATCCTCTGTCTGTGGGATATGTATTCACCTGTCAAGTAAAACGGTAGAGTACTAAGTGATGCCTGAAGTACGATCCAAGGTTTTGGGTCTCATATTGCTCCCTCCAATAATCTAGTTCAAAAACCGATAAACCAAAGCAATGCACTTGTGCATCTCTACATAATTAGCATCGACTTTTTCACAGGTCCGACTGGAGTTTGATAAGACCATGGACCCTAGTGAAATTCAGTCTAGGGTTTTTAAAGATATTCTCCATTTTTTCCCTTTCCCCATAAAGTATAATCTCGAGGTTACCTTCAGTTCTGTCCACTATTACGGGTTTGCCTCAAAAAAGAAAACTTATTACAGGTAATAAGGCTTTCAGCCGGCTAAGGATTGCCCACGTTGCGAGACTTAAGCCAACACCTTATGGCATGAGCCAACAAGATGATTCTTTCTCTGTTGAGACAAAAAGGACCTATGATTTCGCTTTTCTTCCATTAGAAAAGATCTTATAAAAAAACACTGAAAAAGGACAAAGGGGGAGACGCTCTTCAACTTTCTTTCTTCCTCCAACAGGTCAGTGAAGGAACTTTTTCCGGTCTCATGATGGAGCACTCATTATTATGAGCTGCTCATGTAGAAAATGCACGACTAGCATGGCTATGCTGACTGTAATACAGTAACAAGCCAATCTGGCTTGCCCAAATATACAATTTCATGATACCAAGAGCAAAACCTAGAAATCCTGCACTGAAGGATAACACTAAATAGGTGATGTTGTCAAGCTATTGTAAGTCATCCTGCACTGAAGGATAACACTAAATAGGTGGTGTTGGATATTAAGAGAATACCTTCTGATCCAGAACAAGCCATTCATCACTTGAATCATCTGTAACAGTGCCACCTATGACCATATTTGTTGTGAGTGCGACCCTTCCTTTAGACTTTGCCACCTCTGCTTAAAAGGGAAAGTTTTGTATGAATTAAAACAAGGTATAACGTTACTAACTCATAATCAAGACAAAACTGTGGGCTCACTGCAAATTACCCTTGAGAAGCAAACAGCAAGGGAAAAGATTGATCTCGGTGATGCTATTATGCAATGTAGCCACATACAGTGGCCTATTATGTAAACTGAAAATGTGACCATTCATAGACTTAATCAATAGAAGACTGTCATTTGAACTCATCAACTTGAATTTGGTGCTAGCCATGCCCTTGTATAATCTGGGAATGACAGTAAACCTCTATATTTTATTATTCTGTAGACTGTCAAAGTTTTCCTAGTGCCACTATTCCACTAATGAAGTTATCCTCCTTTTGTGTTCAATGAAATCATTTTCGTAACAATCATGAGGTACCACATGGATGACAAATAACAAACCATTGTACCGTATTGCAATATGTGCCTGATACGGCCCCAGTACTGTATCAGCGGACTGAAATTTCCAAACTAAGTAAGAATTTCATAATACCCTGCTGATACTCTTAATGATGCCCCGCTGATAGACCCTTGAAACTTCAAGGCCCCAAATCACTCAAATCGGAACACACAAACAACCCAATCCCCTAAAATAAATAATATGTCCTGCTCTTCTCTTTGCTTGACTCCACCAGGTGTCTCCTCATCCTCCATACTCAAGCATGGCCACACAGCCTCCTCCTGCCACCGACTCCTCCCTCCGTCCCTCCCGACACTAAGAGATTGTTCCACCTGCTACTGCCGCCACCTCCGCACTCAAGCCAAACCAATGGCAGCGCTCTTCCTCCTACCACACACCCTTCAACCAGGACGCCGATGAATATGACGGTGTCATGCCACTGCCGCCTCTCCTGGAATAAAGATTAAAGAGTACACCAACACTGTCCCTCCTACTGATCTGTTCTGTGGTGAGTGTGAAGTAAAACTTTGATTTGTTTTGTCCACCGTCCAGGCATAGGTCTCGTTCAGTCATACATTATATCTATTTTATCAACTGAAATACATACATACTTATGGTATTGACACATCCTTGTTTGTGGAAAATATCATACAACTTAAGGTTATCACTGTATCTGCATCGCATGGTGGGGTAACTTAGACTATCCACTGTATCAAGAATGCAATCAAAATTATCACAGCGAAAGCCAATAATTAATTTAATAAATAAAGAGATGTTCTAGAAGGGATGCTCGTATTCTCTCGTCGCAAGTGTAAATATTAAGTAAACCACTGAAAAACTAGGGCAGAGAATTGTTAGCATATCAAACCAAGTCACAAACATGAATCCATCCAATTTCATCAAAGAACAACACCCAATCGTCCTCTACTTCCATCAGCCCCTGGAATATAACAATCACAGAAACAACCCCCGGCATTCGAACTCCGATCTTGAACCCGTGAGCACCGAAACGACGACAACCACGAATTAACCAGGCAAAAGATAGAGGAACGACATGAGAAGAGGCATGGGGGGGGGGGGGGGGGGGGGGGGGGGGGGGTCTCACTTGAGATGGCCTCGAGCACGGCCTCCTGCGGCGGCTGTCCCTGCTCCCCGGGCCCGCCCCCACTGGAGCTGGAGCAGCAGCGGAAGTTGCGGCGGCGGCGGCGACAAGGAAACGGCGCCGCCGGGGCCGACGCGGCGGCGCGGAGGCTGAGGTGGTGGAGGGGGTCGGGGAGCAGCAGGGTGCGGAGCGCGAGGGCTCGGCACGCCATCGTCGCCTTCGATTCCTTCCTTAGTCCGGTCGCCGCGGCCGCGAGCAGCGAGAGAGATTCAGTGGATATTTTTCGCTTGGTTTGGGTTTGCGTCTGCAGCCGGAGTACTCCTATTTTCGTGGAAGGCCGATGAGCCGTTAAAACTTTCATTTCTTTTTTCTCTGCGGCTTTTCATTCCGTGTTATTTAGTTTTTTTAAGAAGTCATTTAGGTGTGCCAACTCAAAAAAAAGCAACTCTGGAGTAATCTGTTTTTTTTAGAGAGACTATGTTTGTTTCTTTCAATGGAACGGTTTTTTTTTTTTGAGATTTTTCAATGGAATGATAAAGATGGCCTCGGGACACACCTGAGGTACAGCCCACACGGGACTGGACCTCGCTGTAATGGAAGACTGGCCCAGTAAGGCCATTCTCTGCCACAAAACACGAACACCCAAGCGACGGGAACTGGGCCAGCCCACTTTGAGCCTTTTACACGAGCAAGCGACCTGGTTTCGAAATCTTCTGGAAGATTTTTGTGTGTGTTTTTATCTGTTATACCCCTAACTTCACAAATATAAGATGCTCTAACTTTTTTATGAATCAAATATATATATATAGACACATTTTGTGTGTTTATTCACTCGATTCAGTAGTATGTACTGTAGTTCCTATTAAAATATCCAAAACATTTTATATTTGTGAACAAAGGTAGTATTTTTTTTGACTGTGATATTTGGCACACGTGTATCATATAAGTACAACTGCTACACCTCTACTTCTTTTATTTTAAAATACCACACGATCCCCTGTCCTTTGACCTCGCCTCCTCCCAAATGACCCCGGAGGCTCGCCCGAGAAACCTGTTTCTCCCGCACATTTCGCGCGCCCATCCCCGAGAAAACTGTCACTTCTTCACGTCTACCACATGATTTCTCCTCAGGACAAAGTTACCATGATATTCGTATGCAAATTATCAGGCCTGTGTTGCGTAACTTACCATACTATTTACATAGAACGTATCAGGTACTATGCTTCAACAACTACACCCCTTCAAAGTAACCACTGTATTTTATACACAAGTTAGAAGGTTTTCGATGTGTAAAATACCATGGTAATTACACATAAGTTATCAGGGTATATGTACATCAACCTCTCCCTGGTCAAAGTTACCATAGGGGATTGTACATGAGTTACCGGGTCTACAGTTCGTATATTATCATGTTACTTGCGCCTAAAAACCTGGGTGTGTTTCGGTAGCATTTTTCATAGGTCAAAAATTACCATGATGTTTTTGCATAACTTATCACGCCTATAGCACGTGTGCCCTTCATGACACTAAATATTATGTCACTTTCTCATGGCACGCCATGTGTTGTGTTCATCCAAGAGGCCCACGCGTGAGGCGAGTGTATGTCTTTAACAACTTATTTTCCTTTGGTAAAAAAAATTACCTTCATGTTTATATTGCAAATTATCGGTTATGCGGTGCTTATATTATCATGTTATTTACACAAAAATTATTTGGGATGTTTTGAACAACTTTTTCCTAGGAGAACAAGTTATCATGGTGATTCTAGATAACTTATCAAGCTCGTAGTGCTTAAAATATCATATTATTTACATAAAATTTATCAGGGGTATGTTTCAGGAAATTCTCCCCCACGGGTCAGAAACTTATCATGGTGTTTAGTTATCGCAGTGCATATATTTTCATGCTATTTACACATAAAAATACCAGGGGAGGGAGGTATACTACCGTGCTATTTACACAGAAGATATCGGAGTATCTTTTCAAAAAAAATTCCTACAGTCAAAGTTACCATGGTGTTTCTACCTCAGTTATCAGATGTGCGCTGCGTATATTACCATCTATTTACACATAAATTATCGGGTATCTTTTCACATTTATCTTCCCCAATGGTTAAAGTTACCACGATGTTTGTATCTAAATTATCAGGTCTATAGCATGAATGTTATCGTGCTATTTACAGAAATTACCGGGGGGGCGGTTCAACAAATTTATTCCCAATGATCAAAGTTACCACGATGCTTGAAACAAAAAAAATCAGTGCTAACATATTAAAGGCAAAAACATGTCAAAAACAGTATCTTCCTTAGCTTGTTCAACAATCAGTGTCATAGGTGAGGTGATTAGTTTCCTTTGTTAATTACCTGCAGACCAGAGATCAAATCCTAGACCAAGCATTATTTTTGCTCGAAAGTTGGGAAGTCGCGTGGGGCCATAATTGACGATTACGAAAATTAGGAAGTCACGAGCGGGTGAGCGGGTGTGCCCGCGGGAAAGGAAGGAGATTGGAAGGCGTGCATGAAAGGAAAGAAATCGGGAGGGAGGTCGAGGAGGACGTGCGAGAAAGGAAGAAGATCGGGAGGCGTGTGGCAGTTTCGCAATCTGGCACATGGTTGCCATATACATATTTTGTTTTTTTACTATTTTTCTTTTTTTCTTTTTTAATTTTCCAATAAATGTTGGACGCCGATAACTGCCACACGTGTGGGCGTTAAGGAGTCTGCCCACACGTTCTGTGTGGTGCCTAAGAGGACCAGCCCACACGTCTGTGTGTGGGCAAAACAATTAGCGCCCACACGCCTCTTTTTTCCCTCCCGGTCCCTCTTACACGCGTGCGTGTGGGCAAAATAGATAACGCACACACGCCTGGTACGTCAGGCCTCGTACCTCGTGGTCCCGCACGCCCCACGTGGCACTTTACCGAGCGCCCCGCAGTTGCCATGGGTCGGACCCTCGTCCATGTTCGTTTAAGTGCAGTTGCCATGTCACTGAACTACGGTTGTCATGTCGGACAACTACAGTTGCCATGTTTGCTCAACTGCAGTTGCCATCTCAGGTTAAAGTTTCAGATTGTCATTTTTTGGACAACTACAGCTGTTGCCATGTGTGGTCTGGTCTACTGCAGTTGTCATGATTTCAAAACTTTAAGAGTTGCCACCTACTAACACTAGGCAGTTACCATGTAGCGCTAAAAAAAGGCATGACAAAAAACATGTTCGGGTAAAAGAGAGAGTTGTCATGTGCTCACAAGCACGCTAGGGCAGTTGTCATTTAAAAAGAAAGAGTTGCCATCTGCTTACGTGCACGCTAGGGCAATTTTGCCATGTACCATGCAAAACATATGGCAACTAACATGTTCGGGTAAAAAAATAGAGAGTTTCCATCTGCTTGCAATCATACTAGGGCAGTTGTCATGTACACTGCAAAACGCATGGCAACTGACAGCTTGGGTGTGGGAGAGGAGGCGGGTGTGTGGGCGAGATGGCAAACGCCCACACATCAGCCCTTGTGTGTGACTGAAAAACTGGTGTATGGGCGAACTGCTAAACGCCCACACACCGGCCCCTCCGTGTGGTAAAACGGATGTGTGGGCGACCTCTCTCACACACCACACACACGAGTTGTCCTACGTGGCATACAAAATCAGCTAATTCATGCCAAGATTCATGCAGAAGTTACTGGACGATGATGAAGGCGTGTGGATGAGTTGGCTAACGCCCACATGTGTGGGCGTTAACATTTTCGTAAATGTTTGGAAATTTAAAATTTTCACTTTCTTTATTTTTCAAGAATACTGAAATTTCTAAAAGTATTCATTTTTCTGAAATGTTCACACTTTTCAAAAAAAA
Organism: Triticum urartu; assembly: GCF_056163025.1. NCBI lineage: Eukaryota > Viridiplantae > Streptophyta > Magnoliopsida > Poales > Poaceae > Triticum > Triticum urartu. Next base: position 461,141,929 of record NC_141874.1, on the reverse strand, counting down.
ATGTTCATACTGTTTGTGTTTAAAAAATGCATTTAAAAAATGATTTCAAAGTGTTCATGTTTTCAAAAAGATATTCACAACTTTTAGTAAATATTCCATTTTTAAAACATAATTCCGACAAAAGGTTTGTTTTCTTTAAAAATAGGAATTTCAAAATATTGGAATATTCCAAAAATGTTCATGTATTTCAATAAATGTTTTTTTCAAAACAAATTAATAAATGATTATTAAGTTGTTTATATGTAGTGGGCGTTGGCGCAGAACAGTAAAGGTGAACAATCCCTACATGGAGGAGTTCAACTGTTCAAGGGTGAACCATCTATTGAACATATAATCAAAGAGGTAGAATTATATAAAGAGGTAACTAGTATTACCGATGCACTGGTACATCTGATGTATACATGATCTGAATTTTTCTCGTGCCTAACCTCTCTACTGTAGACAAATCGACAATTTACTTTCAGTGTTTTACTTTTATTCTATTTACTTCATTTCGACTTCTAGTTACTTGTTTTCTGTCACTGCACTAATTCTTGCATATACCAAAACAATTAATTCACACAAGACCTATGACAGCTTGTGTGCGACAGAAACACATGTATTAACACTCTCCTCCACTCTTCGTTGGGATCTATATCATTTTGGGATACTTACTCAAAGGTACCACATAGCCATGTGTGTCTTGTAGGACATCAGGGTGCACAAACTCCCTTGACAAGGATTTATCGCTGTCGGTGTCAAAATCGGCGGATCTCGGGTAGGGGGTCCCGAACTGTGCGTCTAGGCCGAATGGTAACAGGAGGCAGGGGACACAATGTTTTACCCAGGTTCGGGCCCTCTTGATGGAGGTAAAACCCTACGTCCTGCTTGATTGATATTGATGATATGGGTAGTACAAGAGTAGATCTACCACGAGATCAAAGAGGCTAAACCCTAGAAGCTAGCTTATGGTATGATTGTCTGTTCCTACGGACTAAAACCCTCCGGTTTATATAGACACCGGAGAGGGCTAGGGTTACATAGAGTCGGTTACAATGGTAGGAGATCTACATATCCGTATCGCCAAGCTTGCCTTCCACGCCAAGGAAAGTCCCTTTCGAACACGGGACGAAGTCTTCAATCTTGTATCTTCATAGTTTAGGGGTCCGGCCGAAGGTATAGTCCGGCTATCCGGACACCCCCTAATCCAGGACTCCCTCAGTAGCCCCCGAACCAGGCTTCAATGACGACGAGTCCGGCGCGCAAATTGTCTTCGGCATTGCAAGGCGGGTTCTCCTCCAAATTCCGTGTACCTGTTGAATAGTGTCTGGTTTCTTGTAAATGTAGTGCTCCTTGGCTTCTACGCCCAATAATGGCCGTCTTCCATGTGTCAAACGAATACGAAAATTCAGGGTGTTTTTTATATTTACACCCCTAGCCGCGTGAATGAGCCGCCTATTTAAGGGGACGAGGATTTAGATCCAAACCACACCTTCTCCCCTCCGCGAGTATTCATCAGAGCATATCCGATAGAGGTCCATTCTATCGTGGCCGGTCACCGCAGCTCCTCCTCTCGCCCTTCCAGCCCTCAGCCTGGAGATTGGAAGAGGTGCTCCATCCCGCACAGCGAGCTAGTGACGCTCCAGACCAAGGGATTTCTCCCCCGGCCTATATGGTCCTGGTTCGAGTCGGACTTGCCACCTATAATGGCGGAGAGCAAGCGGAGAGCGCCCCCAATCCCTCCAAAGGAGAGCGGGTATGCCTTGTCCCTTACTTAATAACAGGGCTCGGATTTCCAATTCATCCGTTTCTCCGGGGGCTCCTGGAGTTCTATGGCCTCCAGCTGCACAACCTCACGCCTGCCTCCATATTGCATATCGCGGGCTTCGTAGCCCTTTGTGAGCTGTTTTTGGGCTACGAGGCTCATTTCGCGCTGTGGAAAAGGCTATTCTGCCTTGTGCCCCGTTCTTAGAAGGGGTCAAATATATCAAGTGGGTGGAGCCGAAGTGTGGCGCATCGCTGGGACCGGATATCTATCCGGAACCCCAAAGAAGGCATCCGAGGACTGGCCTTCGGAATGGTTTTATATAGAGGACGTCCCGCTGCCGGATCCTGTCCGGATCGGCCTCCCTGAGTTCGACAGTGCTCCCCTAAAGAAGCGCCTAAGCTGGAGTCCATGGAGCCCTCAGAGGGAAAGTGACAAGGACGTTCTTTACCTGATGGGCCGGATAAGATTGTTAGCTCATTCCGGACTGACCATGATCGGGGTCATGGCCGCATGCATCATGCGAGGGGTGCAGCCGCTCCAGTATAGAGGCCACCCCATGTGAGACTTCAACGGGGAGGACGACGCCACCCGCCACGGCCGTAAGGGGTCGGATTCGGCTGCCGCTCTAATAAAGACCTTGTCCGCTTTGTACAAGGGAGAAGAGGAGGAATTTCTCCGCGTCAACCCACAGGGTGGATTTTCTATGTATAATCCCCCAAGTTGGGTAAGTGGACACTTTTACTTGCCCATCCTTTTTATATTCCCATCGTTAAATATTCAGTCTAACGACTTCAATGCAGGAACTGCGCCAGGCTGTTAATGAAATAAACAACCCTCCTCCACAACCCGAGGATCCGGGACGGTCCCTCGACCCGGCCTCTCAAGAGGATCCGGACTTATCTGTGGAGCTGATTGATGGGGTGTTTCATCAATTAAGCAAGGACAACGCCTTGGTGGCCATTACGGCCGATTACCCAGGACTACTCCCAGCCTCACAGGTAACTGAGACCGAAGTCCCAGCACTTTGAAAAGGGATCTATCCTCGCGTGTTTCCGATTGCCGTATGACAACCGTGTTTTGCAAGGGAGGTCCTTGAGACGGGAGGCCGAGCCTGCGGCGACTAGCCAACGAGGGGCGGCAAGGCCCCACGGGCTGAAAAGAAGTGCGGTTCGGACTGAGACGCCGGCGCAAAGGTATAGCGCGCCATCATATTCCCAGGTGTTATTCCTTCGAGGCATACTAACGCTCGTGCTCTCTTCAGGACGAAGAGACCTCGCGGGACTATATCCGGAGAGGTTGCCAATCGCGCCTTCACCAGCCAGGCTCCAAAGCCTGGTCCGGAAGCGGAGGCGAACACAAGGCACGCACCGGACGCTCCTTCGACAGAGGATGCGGACAGGCTGTCTGCCACCAATTCTGAGGTGGAGAGTGCCATGAACCACAGGCGTCGCCGGACAGTTCTTCGCGACGCTTGTTTCTCCCAAGAGGCATTGGATGCCTTCAATTCGGGAGATGCGTACCTCCGTGCCGCTCAAAATGGTCTAGCCAGAGCCACGGAGCAGTATGTAAAAGACATACGGGTAAGAAAATTTTGGTAATTATATATATACACCAGTAGCCCTCGAGACTTGAAACGGTTAGAATAACTGATTTAAGGATCATTTGTTATGCAAGTTCTTACAGAAAAGAATACCCTACTGTCCCAGGAGCTGGAAGAGTGCAAAGCCCAACTTGAGGCCGCACTAGCCGCGGCAGGGGAGCCCAAGGAGACCCCCTCTGGTAATATACGCTTCGAAAGATAAGTATTTTGCGAAGTGCGGCGTGGGTGCGAATCTGACAAATAAAATTGCAGATGGCGCCGGATTAAATCCAGAAAAGCAACAACTCCTACGCCAGCTGAAGGCTGGTGAGAGTGTGCTGACAAAGGTGAGGCGGGAGAAGAACGATCTCCAAGATGCCAACACCAAGCTGGGCGTTGAACTGAAGGATGTTCGTGCCCAACTATTGGACTCCGTTAAGGAGAATCAGCGGCTTCGACGCGGCATATTTAGTAAGTGCTTAAACGAACTTTGAAAAAGGAGTTCGGCGAGGAAGTCGACTAACAGAGTAATGTCTGTAGGTATGCTAACAGGTCGTCTTGCAGAGGAAATGCCCGGTTCTACGGGTGACCTTCTTCCCGAGCTCTCACAACTGCACGAGCGAGTTCGGCAGGTGATGCAAGGCGTCGCCCAGGCCTTGTGGCCATCCGTCTCCATGCCCGAAGGCCTTGGAGAGCTTGTAGAGAAGCTGAAGGGAGCGCAGCGGCGCTTTCGATTATGGAAGATGTCGGCCTGCCGTCAAGGCGCCAGGGAGGCCTGGGCCATGGTGAAGACGCGGTACACGAAGGCTGACCCAAACCATATGGCCGAGGTCGGACCCGTGGGGCCCAATGGGAAGGAGATCCTCGTGAGCTTAGTATACGACCAAGTAGAATTGGCCGCAAAGTATTTCCAACAGGACTGTAACTAGACAGCCTGTTAGATGGTATTGAAGAGGAATACAATCAGTCAGATTGACTATGTAATTTTAATTGACATGGGTAATGCCTTCTATCCGGATTGTAGATCGTTTGTCATGGCCGACCTTTTCGCTTCAACCTCGGGACCTGACGGTTCGGAGTGTGTCCGAATACCCTCGCGGTTATATAAGAACCGGGGTATGCATGGAGACCAGGCGTAGGGATCATTAGTGCTTGAACAGACAAGTGCCTAACTAGTTATGTTATATTACATGGTTAGTAAGAAACATCTTCCAGGGAGAATAGTTCCTTTAGGGGTTCCTTTCCCTAGGAGGCATGCCCTAAAGTGCATGTCCATTCTGCGAAAAGAGACGCAGGAAAAAACATCTGGGGGCGTATAGATAAATAAGTGAAAAAAGATCATCTTTAGTTCACCGACCGAATATTCCCTTAAGAACGCTAGCTTTCGGCTTCACCCAGTCTGAGGTACACATCCGGCTGACCCGACAGTAACAATCATAGAGGTGCTCCCTTTACCACCTAGCCGAACAATCGGGAACGTAGGGGTAAGCACAGGAGCCAGGCAACCCAGCTTGGCCAAAACTGAAGTCATATCGATGCATATAATGGTGAATAAAAGGTACATGCGGAAGTGTGACACGTGTGTTGGGCATGAAGCCGGTATAAATAAGCTTCTGTTTAAAGAAGCTCCCAGGTTTAATGAGCGCGGATAGCGCATCACTTTATGAGCCTTTAAAGGCTATAAGAGAGAGAGGAGAAGGAGAGAAATGTAAGACAGAAAGTATATAAAAAATGGACAGAGGAAGGAGACGAACACAGAGTCTGGCGCTAGGCTTAGAATCTTCGGAGATGGGCTGCGTTCCATGGGTTCGGCTCGAGTCAGTTATCCGATGCATCTCGCAGGCGATACGCTTCACCAGTCAGGACTTGGTCAATTATGAAGGGACCTTCCCACTTGGGCTTGAGTTTGTCCTTTTTCTTGTCTGGCAGGCGTAGAACTAATTCGCCAATGTTGTAATTTTTGGCCCGTACTTCTCTGCTTTGGTATCTTCGAGCCTGCTGTTGATAGAATGCGGAACGGGCTTTTGCCACGTCACGCTCTTCCTCCAAGGAGTCCAAACTGTCCTGCCGATCGAGCTCAGCTTCTCTTTCTTCGTACATGCGCACTCGAGGTGAGTCATGAATTATGTCGCAGGGCAAAACTGCCTCTGCGCCGTACACCATGAAGAATGGTGTGTATCCGATGGTGCGATTTGGCGTGGTCCGCAGCCCCCAGAGTACGGAGTCGAGCTCCTCTACCCAGTGCGTATTAGATTCCTTAAGGGACCGCACTAATCTAGGTTTGATGCCGCTCATGATAAGACCATTTGCATGTTCGACCTGGTCGTTAGTTTGTGGGTGATAGACGGAAGCATAATCGAGCTTGATGCCCATGTTTTTGCACCAGAGTTTTACCTCGTCGGCCGTAAAGTTCGTGCCGTTATCAGTGATGATGCTGTGGGGGACGCCGTAACGGTGTACAACCCCATATATAAAGTCTATCACCGGTCCGGATTCGGCCGTCTTAACAGGCTTGGCTTCTATCCATTTGGTGAACTTATCCACCATGATCGGTAAGTATTTTTTCTTGTGGGTTCCGCCTTTAAGGGGTCCAACCATGTCAAGTCCCCAGACCGCGAAGGGCCAAGTGATGGGGATAGTTTGGAGGGCAGTGGGTGGCATGTGGCTTTGGTTTGCAAAAAGCTGGCAACCGACGCATCGTTGGACTAAGTCCTGGGCGTCTGCCCAGGCTGTCGGCCAATAAAAGCCTGTATGGAAGGCCTTGCTTACAAGGGACCGAGCTGCAGCGTGATGACCGCCGAGTCCGGCATGAATTTCAGCCAGGAGGTTCCGCCCTTCCTCTTCGGAGATGCACCTTTGAAGGACTCTGGTAGTGCTTTTCTTATAAAGCTCTCCCTCATGGACTTTATAGGCTTTAGATCGCCGCACTATGGAGCGTGCCTCATTTTGGTCCTCGGGGAGTTCCTGCCTAGTAAGGTAGGCGAGGAATGATTCTATCCATGGGGCGATGACGACCATTATTACGTGGGCTGAAGGTGTTATTTCATTGGCAGAGCCTCCAATTATGTCAGAGTGTTCGGTGTCGAGCAGTGCGGTTGGGTCCGGGCTATTATTGCCGGGCTCCCCTTTCCATACTACGGATGGCTTGATCAGCCTTTCCAAGAAGATGTTGGGGGGGGGGGGACTACATCGCGTTTTGCACCGATGCGTGCCAGGACATCTGCCGCCTGATTATTTTCCCGGGCTATATGGTGAAATTCGAGCCCTTCGAACCGAGCTGACATTTTTAGGACGGCGTTGCGATAAGCTGCCATTTTTGGATCCTTGGCATCAAAGTCTCCATTTATTTGGGATATTGCGAGGTTCGAGTCCCCGCGCACCTCTAGGCGTTGAATGCCCATGGATACTTCCATCTGGAGACCATGTAAAAGGGCCTCATATTCGGCTGCATTGTTGGAGTCTGTGTACATTATCTGGAGTACGTGTTGAACTGTGTCTCCTGTGGGGGACATCAAAACGACGCCAGCCCCTAGACCGGCCAACATTTTGGAGCCGTCGAAGTGCATGACCCAGTTTGAATATGTGTCGTACTCTTTAGGGAGTTCGGCCTCCGTCCATTCTGCGACGAAGTCGACCAAAACTTGCGACTTGATAGCTCGCCGTGGCTTGTAAGTTATGTCAAACGGAAGGAGCTCAATGGCCCATTTTGCAATCCGGACCGTCGCGTCGCGATTGTTTATAATATCGTTAAGTGGCACTTCCGAGGCTACTATTATTGAACACTCTTGAAAGTAGTGTCGCAGCTTCCGGGATGCCATAAATACCGCGTACGCAATCTTTTGATAATGCGGGTACCGTGACTTGCACGGAGTAAGAACAGTGGACACATAGTAGTCTGGCTTTTGAAGGGGGAATTTGTGTCCGTCCGTTTCTCGTTCGACGACGAGCACTGCGCTTACGACCTGATGGGTTGCTGCAATGTATAATAATATTGGCTCGCCAATGTTTGGCACAGCCAGGACTGGGTTTGTTGCCAAGATGGCTTTTATTTCGTCGAGTCCGGCCGTGGCTGCATCCGTCCACTCGAAGTGTTCGGTGCGCCGAAGGAGGCGGTAAAGGGGTAGGGCCTTTTCTCCTAAGCGGGAGATAAAGCGGCTTAGAGCTGCCACGCATCCGATTAATTTTTGTATTTGTTTGAGGTCCTTCGGGATATCCAATTGTGACAGAGCTCGGATCTTGGCTGGATTTGCTTCAATTCCTCTACCGGATACAATGAAGCCCAAGAGCTTTTCGGCTGGAACGCCAAAAACGCATTTTTCCGGGTTGAGCTTGATGTCATATGTTCGGAGGTTATCGAATGTTAGCCTCAAGTCGTCTACTAGAGATTCGACATGTCTTGTTTTAACGACCACATCATCTACGTATGCCTCCACTGTTTTGCCGATCTGGTTTGCCAGACATGTCTAAATCATGCGCTGATATGTTGCGCCGGCGTTTTTGAGCCCGAAGGGCATTGTGTTGAAGCAGAATGGGCTGTATGGTGTGATGAATGCCGTTGCGGCTTGGTCTGACTCTGCCATCTTTATTTGATGGTAGCCGGAGTATGCATCGAGGAAACACAACGAATCGTGTCCAGTGGTAGCGTCGATAATTTGATCGATGCGGGGGAGAGGGAAGGGATCCTTTGGGCAAGCCTTGTTAAGGTCTTTGAAATCAACGCACATGCGCCATGATTTGTCCTTCTTTGGTACCATCACCAGGTTTGCTAGCTAGTCCGGGTGTTTTATATCTTTGATGAATCCGGCCTCCAATAGCTTGGCTAGTTCCTCTCCCATGGCCTGTCTCTTAGGTTCGGAAAAATGCCGAAGAGCCTGTTTGACTGGCTTGAATCCTTTTAGGATATTTAAGCTGTGTTCGGCCAGCCTGCGTGGGATTCCTGGCATGTCTGAAGGGTGCCAGGCAAAAATGTCCTAGTTCTCTCGTAGGAACTCTCGCAGTGCGGTGTCTACATCAGGGTTTAACTGTGCCCCGATGGAAGCTGTTTTATTGGGGTCCGTTGGATGGACCTGGAATTTGACTATTTCGTCCGCCGGTTTAAAGGAGGTGGACTTGGATCTTTTATCGAGTATCACATCGTCCCTATTCACCGTGGAGCGCAGCGCAGTCAATTCCTCAGCCGCTAGGGCTTCGGATAGCGCCTCGAGGGCCAGTGCGGCTGTCTTGTTTTCGGCGCGGAGTGCTATATCCGGATCACTAGCGAGAGTGATGATTCCGTTAGGCCCGGGCATCTTGAGCTTCATGTACCCGTAATGGGGTATTGCTTGGAAGACTGTAAACGCTTCCCGCCCTAGCAGAGCGTGATATCCTCTACTGAACGGGGCCACCTGGAACGTGACCTCTTCGGACCTGTAATTATCCGGCGTGCCGAACACCACATCTAGTGTGATTTTTCCTGTACAACGCGCTTCCCGAATGGGGATTATTCCTCTAAAGGTTGTGCTGCTTCGCTCAATGTGGTTCCAGTCTATTTCCATTTTTTGAAGGGTTTCCTCATAAATGAGGTTCAATCCGCTGCCGCCATCCATGAGTACCTTAGTAAGACGAAAGTCGTCCACTATTGGACTGAGGACCAACGCGGCTGGTGCTCGGACTGTTCGGAATTTAGGTTCATCACTGGCGTTAAAAGTAATAGCCATGTCACTCCATGGGTTTATTGTTGCTACTTGGTAGACTTCGGCAAGGCTGCGGAGTGTTCTTTTTTGCATATTATTTGATGCGAAAGTCTCTAAGACTGTTAATACCGTACTGGTTTTTCCGGGGTGGCTTTCTGTGGCTTCTGTAATTAGAAGATCTTCGCCAATTTTTGCCACCTGCCGGAGTATCCAACATGCTCTAAGGCTGTGAGTTGGTGTGGCGCCCTCTGCACTGTGAATTTTACAGGGTCCATTAAGCCATCCTTCCAGTACGGTTCCGTGCCCTGTAGAGGGCTTTTGCTTTTTGGTATTAAACCCGGGTGTCTGGCGATGATGCACCCTTTTATTTCGGACTGGGTTTGTATTCAGGCCCGGATTGTCCCAAAATTTTATTTCGGTTTTCCAGGCGCTTTCCATCGCACAGTACTTTCATACTATGGACGCCAAGTCAGCGAAGCGTGTAATATCACGGCGACTTATGGCGTTGAGGATTCCCTTGTCCGTGCAATTATTGCAGAAAAATGAAATTGCGTCTTCCTCGCGGCAGTCCTTTATCATGTTCATAACCAGGAGGAATTTGGCCCAGTAATGATGTACTGTTTCTTCGGGCTCTTGCCTAATTTGGAATAGATCGCTTATGTATGGGTGGGTGGGTGGAATCAAATCCGAAACCTCACCCAATCTGAGACCCAGGGGCCAAGGAGTTTCCGAACTCGGAAGTTTGGATTCTTGGATGCTGTCCAATGAATCTAGCCCGTCGCCTGACTTTAAGTTCAGGTCTTGAGTGATGTCCTCCCCTCCGCGGGTATCCGGCTTGGAGGGATCGGGAATCCGGACATAGCTAGTCCTTAAGATAGATGAAGGGTCGCCGCATTGTCCCTCTACCACGACAACATGATGGGTGACCTGGGGAGAGTTAATCTCTCTCAGATCGGGTTTAGGCCCAATCTGGTCGTAATCTGTAGCGACTCCCAGGGCGGCGATGCGATCCAAGAGCTCGTTTAGGGAAGAGAGCTCCATTGGATCTAGCTGATCGGCGAATTCCGAGCTGACGTGAAGATTGCTTTCGATGACCCGAGAGGTCATCATTGGCGCAGTAGTGGAACAGGTGGTCATAAGGAAACCACCTAGCCGGAGAGTTTGGCCGACAGCCAAAGCTCCCTTAGCAACGGTGCCGTCTTTAAAGACGGGATGAGGCATCCTTCCTGATGGCGACGACACAGAGGAACTCTCAATGAAAGCACCAATGTCGGTGTCAAAACCGGCGGATCTCGGGTAGGGGGTCCCGAACTGTGCGTCTAGGCCAGATGGTAACAAGAGGCAGGGGACACAATGTTTTACCCAGGTTCGGGCCCTCTTGATGGAGGTAAAACCCTACGTCTTGCTTGATTGATATTGATGATATGGGTAGTACAAGAGTAGATCTACCACGAGATCAAAGAGGCTAAACCCTAGAAGCTAGCCTATGGTATGATTGTCTGTTCCTACGGACTAAAACCCTCCGGTTTATATAGACAACGGAGAGGGCTAGGGTTACACAGAGTCGGTTACAATGGTAGGAGATCTACATATCCGTATCGCCAAGCTTGCCTTCCACGCCAAGGAAAGTCCCTTCCGGACACGGGACAAAGTCTTCAATCTTGTATCTTCATAGTCCAGGGGTCCGACCGAAGGTATAGTCCGGCTATCCGGACACCCCCTAATCCAGGACTCCCTCAGTCGCACTTCTTCTCGCATGCGGTGAATGGACACCAGAAATACCATATGGTCAAGTAAGCGAATATCTGCTTGCCTAAGGACATGGGGGGTTTAGGTATTCTCACCTCCCATCGCATGAATGTGGCCCTTATGTTGAGATGAGTTTGGAACATTCTCAAGGAGGATGGGGGGGGGGGGGTTGTGGTTGTAGCTTATGAAACAAAATACTTTTAGGGGTCTTCTGTTCTCGCTTGTGAGAGTAGGAAGGGGTTCTAATTCTGGAAGTCAATTCAACTGATCAAGCATGGGATTCAACTTGGGCTCTCTTTTTCCATAAGCAATGGAGATGGGACCTGATACGTCTCCAACGTATCTATAATTTTTGATTGTTCCATGCTGTTATATTATCTATTTTGGATGTTAATGGGCTTTATTTTACACTTTTATATTATTTTTGGGACTAACCTATTAACCGGAGGCCCACCCCAAATTGTTGTTTTTTGCCTATTTCAGTGTTCCGTAGAAAAGGAATATCAAACGGAGTCCAAATGGAATGAAACCTTCGGGAACGTGATTTTTGGAACAAACGTGATCCAGAGGACTTGGAGTGGATGTCAAGCAATTAACGAGGCGGCCACGAGGCAGGGGGCGCGCCTACCCCCCTGGGCGCGCCCTCCACCCTCGTGGGCCCCTCGTTGCTTCACCGACCTACTTCTTCCTCCTATATATATATCCATATACCCCGCAAACATCTAGGAGCACCACGAAACCCTATTTCCACCGCCGCAACCTTCTGTACCCAAGAGATCCCATCTTGGGGCCTTTTCCGGAGCTCCGTCGGAGGGGGCATTAATCACGGAGGGCCTCTACACCAACTCCATGGCCCCTCCGATGATGTGTGAGTAGTTTACCTCAAACCTTCAGGTGCGTTGCAACGGGAAAAAAGTCACAAAACCTGCTCCACATGCCACTGCACGGCACTTCATATATCAAGCTCTGACAGGTGTCGGAGATAAGGTTGCCCTCATCTTTAGTAATTATGATTATAATCTACAGAACTTCCCAGTCCTACCAAAGAAAAAACTTCAATTTTGTTAGGGACACATGATGGTGCTACATCTGATATCCAGCTATTCATTTGAGATTGGCTCAACAGCCATCCATGAAAACCTTATGCAGTATGGATGGATAACAAATAGGCAGCACAACGTTCATGAGTATGTGTGCTTGACTTCTGAAAATCCATACCAACAAAACTATCATCACAATCATGTCAATCAGGGTTACCACACCGCACTCTGAACCATCAGTATAAGAAAAAAACTTTTAAATTTCTAAAGAAATATGAGTTACACGTTCAGGTGTCATCACTAAATAAACTTATTGGCATGAAGGATATGTCCAGGTCCCAGGAGCACAACGAATGAAGCTATTGGTTGATGCTTCAAACCATGCCATGTTATGAGCTCTGATGAAATAATTGTAGACTAACTTGACACATCTTCAATGGAAAAAAATCAAGGAATAAAAGCGTGCAAGAATATTAAAGTACATATGTGCCAAAAGTTCTAAATTTATGTCTTGCGAACATATATTATACACGAACTGAGAATCACAAATGACTGCACGCACAATCAAATATGATACTATTCTAACCTAAATAATACATGAGTGCCAATAAAAAGATACTTATTTAGGCTTCAAAGTTAAAGCCAGAAAGAAGTAACCTATTAGTGTGTGTTATGAACTGAGGGCACCAATCAAATATGATACTATTCTGACCTAAATAATACATGAGTACACATAGTAAAAAACTTATCAAGCCACTTGAGTTGAAGTAGCCTCTGCGGCTTGTGAGTGTGGATCGAGGCTATTGCACATGAAAAATGCCATGCTCTACTTGTCCAGTAATTAACCATCTGCTTAACAGGACAAAAGACCATCAACATGACATGACAAAAGACCATCTATTGACAGGACAAAAGGATATGATAATTGTATCAGGCTAGCATGACTATGAACTGATTTGGGTCAGAAAAATACCACCATTTCAATCAAAAGGTCTCTGGTGTTGCACATGGAAATTACACTGGTTAATTGTAGCTTATGATTGATTGATAAAGCAATTTAATTACAATCTTACAGTGGTTTAGGAGTTGTGGTATACGTGGTTGGTCCTTGGAATTGTTCTCCTTTTAGAGCTGAGCTGCGCCGCCACAGCGGATAGGCCTTCCACATGCTTGGACACCCCACTGCCATCCAACAGCATGCAGGTGGTGCAGTGGATGCATGGGAGATCTGCACACGCACACGCGTCTGCTGTGTCAAGTGCCAAGGAAGCTAAATACGTTCTAGAATCAACCAAGAATTCGCCAAAGGCGTTCTAGAATCAACCAAGAAATCTACCCTGCAATGAAATCTGCTGTTCATAAAAAAAGTCAAACCAAAGGAAAAAAACCAAATAAGAGCAAACAATTAAACATGAAAATCAATTTCTACATCAGGAAGGGCAAACACATTGAACAACATCACTTTGATATAGAATAATGAAGAGAGAACATGAGACAAGTAAACAATTAAACATGAACTTATGTTTATTTGGCATGCAATAATTGAAACTTACATGATAAAAATCAGTAAATATTTATGTACAGAACCTCTGAACAGCAATACATATACTTTACACCGCTGATGTTCTATAGCTAGGATCTCCAGTTTAACCAAATATCACTCACAACCATGAGATCGGTAAAAAGATTCCTAGACCATGTATGCGCAATCGTCCTCTAATGTAGAGACGCAACTTGCAATTTTTTCCCTAGTTTGTGGATCACGTAAGCAATTCGTGGTGATAGACACTCACAATGGCCCGAAGCACAATATAATCTCGAGCACCAATGGTACACAATAGTTTTCAAAAAGAGGGCATGCTTCATTCGCCATTCTTCAAATGTGAGTAATTGCTTAAGAATATGAAGAAAATAGAAAGACCGTGCTGGATCATGAAACTGTAAGTAAATGAGTAGGACATGTTAAGGTATGAGAATATAGGACCAACCGATAGCATAGAAGATAATCCCTATACTCTAGCTCATATTCAGGTCACATATCAAACCACTAAAAGCAACCCATGGTAGAAATAATCATGGGTGAATCCATTGTGATTTTTACCAGTGCAGGCTGAGTCTCTCAGTACTGCAAATCCTTGTAGTCTACTGGCTTCACTCAAATGGGACAGCGTGCCTTGCACTCACCCTGTATACGCACCAGCCGATGTATTTATACTTGCACATGCATAACTGCATGGTCGAACTTTGCAGAACTATCACTTATTAGTCACTCCACCATAAGAAATACATTACGAGCTTAACACCTTGGCATGTCCAGAATTTCAATGAAGTTAGATTGAATAGCGATATAAATCTGGAAACAATTAGGACCATGTCTTGTGATGTTGTTAGCTAAATAACTCAAGAAAAAGAAGATCTTGTCACTAAGCCAGATCTGGAATTGCCTCCAAAAGCCAAATCGTGCAACTTGAAAATCACGAGGAAATAAGTAGTACACGAAATCATTAGCTTAACAGAGTGTCAGATCGGATAGTATTAGTTTGTAAAAGAGATATAAACTCAATATTCATCGAGCTGATTCTCCAACAAATATGAAAAAGCAACTCTGAATTGCTCAAAAATATTAATGAAACTCCTATTTGCTTGAGACAAACAGAAAATACCTTAAGAGGGAGGTGGCAAAGATCGGAATTTAGTAGAGGACACTGATGACAGTAGTTGCTTCCTCTTTGTCAAATATCCCCCATGTCTTCCTTGGGACCGTCAAAAGAATGCAATAGTGGAGCGTTACAAATCGATCGGTTCGATCTAACTCAAACAACAACTCATGGATCCCTTCAAAACAATACGAAGTTGAAGCCCTGGACTGGCCGTGGCAAATTCTGACATGTAGCAGGGCAAGCCTCAAAACGTGTTGCCAGCGAACGAGCCACCAATTCTGCTGGATGACGCGTCCTGATTAGAAATCGGGCCACAGTTGGAAACAATTGCTATATACGATATGTTGGAAGGAAACAAACGACTCAGAAGTCAGCGAAAACGCCCAATCCGGATTTTCTAGATAGGCGTTTTTGTACCTCGTTCTGCTCCCATCATTGAGACGGCTACGGCGTCGCGATGGCACCGGCCGGTACGAAGCCCGTGGACACGCTGGGAGCTTTCCATGCACGGCTCCTCCTGGACGCCACTCCATCCACGGCCGCAACATCTCTCACGGACTTGTATGTACGTCTGGGTCCTGAGGTTACGCTTGCGCCTACGTCCGTGCTACGATGATAGACGCAGACCACCACACGCCATGGGTGGAGAAGGATCGCCCTCTGCTCGCCCGCGCCGACGCCGCTAAAGGGCAAGCCGCTTTCCTCGGTGACGGCGAGGCCCAGGCCGCCAGGTTTTGATATCGCGCTGACCGACTCAGATGCAAGGCAAAGGAGAGGGCAAGTAGAGGATCGGGGATTGGAGAGGCAGCGGGGGCTGATATTGAGATATATTAAAACTGAGCACCCTCCTAGCCTTCTCAGGCCATCAACACTCCCAGCCATCGGATCGACACTTTTAAGTACTTTCAGCCGTCAGATTTGCAATGAATCGCTCCTAATCTGTCTCCTTTCGCTAATAACCATCGCTAACCATGCCGGGCCGCTGCTCTGGTAGCTTTTTTGGGCGTCTCAGGTTAATATGGGTCTAATGGCCCCCTAGCAACCTCCCTGGTAACGGTGAGTGCTCCGGAGAAAAAGGTACAGATTCGATCCGTTAAAAAGGGCAACAGCGATGCTGGTCCTATCGTGAAACCTAGGCATGCCTCCCCCCCCCGCCGCCACCACCACCGTCACCTCCACCGTCGATCTCTTATTCCTTTTGGTGCCGAAGTAGCTGAGAGCCATGACCTGCACACAGTGGTGTGGAGACAGCAACGCAACAGACGAAAAAAATACGCCGGTGGAATTCTGCTGCGCGTATGGCTCTACCATCCTCCACGCCCGCCGCGACGGGAACTCCATGGTCGACTACATCCTTGGCATCGCCGACCTCCTCCAGTGGCACTCCGACATAGGCTAGGTACACCCAGCCCTCCTTCTCTGCCCCTTCTTGCATCCTTTGTAGCTTATCATGTCTGTCAAACTGTTCCTCTTTGTTTGTTTGATTGGATGCTATCATGGATGGGTTGCAGAACTTGGTGAGGAATCAACACATTACGCTAGCTGGATGGCGTCATATGCTCTCATTTCCCCAAACATATCATTGATAGGAACAATGGTTGATAGATTGTCTACAGATTCTGTGTAATGTGTTCATCTCATATTTAAGTACATGACCACAAAATAACCAGGGAATGACAGTGTTCTGTATATGTTGTAGCACAATGGTAATTTCTCTGTTCTTTAGGAAGTCAAAATATGCACCCCATGAATTTATCAAGCAAATAAGACCGCGACTCGCTTTTCCAAGATCAAAAGTCATTTAGCTCGATCCTTCATATACTCACTTAATTTCGGTAGCAGTTACCATTCTTCAAGAATATCTAATAGGATAAAATGAACAGTTTTATATGTTATGTATTCTAAACTGAGACTTAAGGAATATAATTTTGAACGGTGTTGTATATAGATGGATGGAGTATAATGTTATTATACTTTCATTTACTTTTTTAACTGAACCAAGTTCTAAAATTCTCGATACCCTTGCAATGGTTCACAGATGTTGGGAGGGTGAGTCGAGTTAGAAGCCTAGAACACGGTGAAGCTCTGCTTTTTTCCTCCTCGTCATGCAAGCATCCCGCTTCCCCGACCTCGACCTTGACCTCGAACAACGACACCTCTTCTGTGACCTCCGCCACGCGCGCTGGCGGCCATCGCGGCTTTTCAACTCCGCACGATAGCTGGCTGGTTGAACCGGTGTCCCTGGCATAGTGGCATGCTGTGGTCCAAGTCATCTCATGTTGGCCATGCCTTTTTTCTGCAGGTACGTTGCCAGAAGAAGAATCAGATATAGAAAGTACAGTTCATGATGTTAACTATCAGATGAATTTCTTGGTCTGAATAAAGGCAGTTTGCTGAATACATTTGCTTTAAGATTTGTAGATTAGTTTTGTAGAAAGGAAAGAATGTCTCGATAGCTTCATCATCTATTGTGTAAGATGTTATAGTTTCTAGATATTTACCATACTTACAGAAATAAGCACCTCCGATTTTAGAATTCAGCTTTCAGTGTACCCTAAATGTGCAACATTTATACATTAGCAGTTCATATTTGTGTACTTGCATCCACTTCGCTGCTATATGACTTCTTTTTCGTTTTTAACTAACCCACTGTAATCAGCAGTATCATTTTTAGGAAGCCGTGGATGATGTGATAGAAAAAGCACCCATATGAAAGAGCTAATAGATATGAACAGCTGGTCTGATGTTATTGCTGCAAAACAACAAGAGGAGCTGCAAAGGGTTGCGACACTCACTTTATTCTCTTTCTCAAGGTTTGCTTTCTTCTTATTTTTGACAACTTAATTTTTATGAGTCAATTTAGGAAAAACAAACTTATAAAGATCCACCATTTCCATATGTTTGTATATTTGTTACGCTATGCATCCCCTTTAGTAGATTTGGATGGGAAGAATGAAAGATCACCAAGAATCATCAGAGACAGGTGAGTTAAAAATGTTTAGTTTCCTGATATGCTAAGGCGGATTATAAGACTTGTAGAATACTTGTGAGCTTCTCTTTCCTACAAGGTTTCTTACTCCAATTAAACCACTGCACCAACATCCCTCCATAAGTACAAAGATTATAAACAAACAGAATAGCACTAACTATCACCTACCCCTTTCCATGGCTAGAATGTGTGATTGATGTCATCTTGGCACATGAGACATTGGTCCAAGTCTGAGAGCAATATGCATGCATGAGGAGGAGGGCGAAGACCAAGAAAGAAAAGCTAACAGCCAATACCAGACCAGGGTGCCCTTTTAAACTTAACGTCAAGACCTCTTATTTGGTCTAAAGTCTAAAATGAGATTTTACATGATTATATGTTTACATGGATGAAGCAAACTATTTCTACGCATAGCATGGTTGATAATCTTAGCAATCCCTATTTTTAGTTTTCAGCATGTGTTATACTACCGCCCTCTACCATGGTGTAGATGCTCATTTCACATTATATTTATGCCCGTAATAAATTCTTATACCAAATTTTGTACATTGGTCTATTATTATGAATGGTTACTAGCTGTGTAAATTTTATTCTTGCGGCAACTTCAAATATAAACAGGAGATATTCGATTGTCTTTCTGCATATGGAACATTTTAGTTAATTGCTCCCTTCGTTCCATTGCTATTTTGGTACTGCCATACTTAGCGATGATTTGAATGGTGTCACTATAGCATGTTGACTTTTGTATTCTATGCCTATAGTTTTGGAAAAGTGTATTATGGGTTGCCTGTCTACATCAAAGCAATGTATTTGAAATATTCAAAGTTTCTCAACATTTCTATTTTATTGTAAAATATCCTCTCTGATCACTAACCAATATGTAAACTTAGCTTTCATGTTCATATATTTACAAAAATTCTTATCATTCTACATTCAAATAGACGGGCGCAACAACGCGCGCCATCAATGATCTAGTGGTTTATGAGGATGCAAGGGGAAGAGGAGTCCGACACGTACTGGCTTTCGTGCTTGTTTTTTTAGGGATCCTGCTCTTATTATTGCTTATTACGGGTGGAGGAGGCCCAGCCGAAGCCCAATTAGATGTCGTGGTCCTAGTCAGAAGCCTTAAGTCAGTAGCGTGCAAAGAAGAATAGTACCACCTTGTAGGAACCGGCCAAAGACACCATGTATGGAAAAAACGGAAAAAAAAAGAGGATAACGGTAAACCCACAGAGCCAATTCGTGCTTTATTATTAGGGAGAGATTTAGGTGTGCCAACTCAAAAAAAAGCAACTCTAGAGTAATCTGGTTTTTTTTAGAGGAACTATGTTTGTTTCTTTCAATGGAATGATATTTTTTTTTTGAGAATTTTCAATGGAGTGATAAAGATGGCCTCGGGACACACCTGAGGTACAGCCCACACGGACTGGACCTCGCTGTAATGGAAGACTGGCCCAGTAAGGCCATTCTCTGCCACAAAACACGAACACCCAAGCGACGGGAACTGGGCCAGCCCACTTTGAGCATTTTACACGAGCAAGCGACCTGGTTTCGAAATCTTCTGGAAGATTTTTGTGTGTGTTTTTATCTGTTATACCCCTAACTTCACAAATATAAGATGCTCTAACTTTTTTATGAATCGAATATATATATAGACACATTTTGTGTGTTTATTCACTCGATTCAGTCGTATGTACTGTACTTCCTATTAAAATATCCAAAACATCTTATATTTGTGAACAGAGGTAGTATTTTTTTTAATATTTTTATTTTTTTTATTTTTTAATTTTCCAATAAATGTTTGGAAATTTAAAATTTTCACTTTCTTTATTTTTCAAGAATATTGGAATTTCTAAAAGTATTCATTTTTCTGAAATGTTCACACTTTTCAAAAAAATCTTCATACTGTTTGTGTTTAAAAAATGCATTTAAAAATGATTTCAAAGTGTTCATGTTTTCAAAAAGATATTCAATTTTGAATAAATATTCCATTTTTAAAACATAATTCCGACAAAAGGTTTGTTTTCTTTAAAAATAGGAATTTCAAAATATTGGAATATTCCAAAAATGTCCATGTATTTCAATAAATGTTTTTTCAAAACAAATTAATAAATGATTATTAAGTTGTTTATCTGTAGTGAGCGTTGGCACAGAACAATAAAGGTGAACAATCCCTGCATGGAGGAGTTCAACTGTTCAAGGGTGAATCATCTATTGAACATATAATCGAAGAGGTAGAATTACCTAAAGAGGTAACTAGTATTACCGATGCACTGGCACATCTGATGTATACATGATCTGAATTTTTCTCGTGCCTAACCTCTCTACTGCAGACAAACCGACAGTTTACTTTCAGTGTTTTACTTTTATTCTATTTACTTCATTCCGGCTTCTAATTACTTGTTTTCTATCACTGCACTAATTCTTGCATATACCAAAACAATTAATTCACACAAGACCTATGACAGCTTGTGTGCGACAGAAACACACGTATTAACACTCTCCTCCACTCTTCGTTGGGATCTATATTATTTTGGGATACTTACTCAAAGGTACCACATAGCCATGTGTGTCCTGTAGGACATCAGGGTGCACAAACTTCCTTGACAAGGATTTGTCGCACTTCTTCTCGCATGCGCTGAACAAACACCAGAAATACCATATGGCCAAGTAAGCGAATATCTGCTTTCCTAAGGACCTGGGGGGTTTAGGTATTCTCACCTCCCATCGCATGAATGTGGCCCTTATGTTGAGATGAGTTTGGAAAATTCTTAAGGAGGATGGGGGGTTGTGGTTGTAGCTTATGAAACAAAATACTTTTAGGGGTCTTCTGTTCTCGCTTGTGAGCGTAGGAAGGGGTTCTAATTCTGGAAGTCAATTCAACTGATCAAGCATGGGATTCAACATAGGCTCTCTGTTTCCATAAGCAATGAAGATGGGACCTGATATGTCTCCAACGTATCTATAATTTTTGATTATTCCATGCTATTATATTATCTATTTCGGATGTTAATGGGCTTTATTTTACACTTTATATTATTTTTGGGACTAACCTATTAAACGGAGGCCCAGCCCAAATTGCTGTTTTTTGCCTATTCCAGTGTTTCGTAGAAAAGGAATATCAAATGGAGTCCAAACGGAATGAAACCTTCGAGAACATGATTTTTGGAACAAACGTGACCATAGGACTTGGAGTGGACGTCAAGCAATCAACGAGGCGGCCACGAGGCAGGGGGGCGCGCCTACCCCCTGGGCGCGCCCTCCACCCTCGTGGGCCCCTCGTTGCTCCATCGACCTACTTCTTATATATATATATAATACTCCGCAAACATCCAGGAGCACCACGAAACCCTATTTCCACCACCGCAACCTTCTATACCCAAGAGATCCCATCTTGGGGCCTTTTTCGGAGCTCCGCCGGAGGGGGCATTGATCACGGAGGGCCTCTACACCAACTCCATGGCCCCTCCGATGATGTGTGAGTAGTTTACCTCAGACCTTCATGTCCATAGCTAGTAGCTAGATGGCTTCTTCTCTCTCTTTTGATCTCAATACAAAGTTCTCCTCGATTCTCTTGGAGATCTATTCAATGTAATCTTCTTTTGCGGTGTGTTTGTCAAGATCCGATGAATTGTGGGTTTATGATCAAGTCTATCTATGAACAATATTTGAATCTTCTCTGAATTCTTTTATGTATGATTGGTTTATCTTTGCAAGTCTCTTCGAATTATCAGTTTGGTTTGGCCTACTAGATTGATCTTTTTTGCAATGGGAGAAGTGCTTAGCTTTGGGTTCAATCTTGCGGTGCTCGATCCCAGTGAGAGAAAGGGAAATGACACGTATTGTATTGTTGCCATCGAGGATAAAAAGATGGGGTTTACATCATATTGCATGATATTATCCCTCTACATCATGTCATCTTGCTTAAGGTGTTACTCTGTTCTTATGAACTCAATACTCTAGATGCATGCTGGATAGCGGTCGATGTGTGGAGTAATAGTAGTAGATGCAGAATCGTTTCAGTCTACTTGTCTCGGACGTGATGCCTATATACATGATCATGCCTAAATATTCTCATAATTATTCGCTTTTCTATCAATTGCTCGACAGTAATTTGTTCACCCACCGTAATACTTATGCTATCTTGAGAGAAGCCACTAGTGAAACCTATGGCCCCCGGGTCTATTTTCCATCATACAAGTTTTCAATCTACTTTATTTTGCGATCTTTACTTTCAATCTATATCATAAAAATACCAAAAATATTTATCTTATTATTATCATCTCTATCAGATCTCACTCTTGCAAGTGGCCGTGAAGGGATTGACAACCCCTTTATCACGTTGGTTGCGAGGTTCTTATTTGTTTGTGTAGGTACGAGGTGACTTGCGCGTGGTCTCCTACTGGATTGATACCTTGGTTCTCAAAAACTGAGGGAAATACTTACGCTGCTTTACTGCACCACCCTTTCCTCTTCAAGGGAAAACCAACGTAGTGCTCAAGAGGTAGCAAGAAGGATTTCTAGCGCCGTTGTCAGGGAGATCTACGCCAAGTTAAGACATACCAAGTACCCATCACAACTCTTATCCTTCGCATTACATTATTTGGCATTTGCCTCTCATTTTCCTCTCCCCCACTTCACCCTTGCCGTTTTATTCGCTCTTCTTCTGTTCGTCTTTCCATTTGCTTTGATGTCTTACTTGGCTCGTTTGCTCGTTTGGTTGAAATTGTTATTTATTTATTGCTAAACAGAGAACCTAAGATCTATGGATCCTCATCCGCTTGCTAATCTTTTTAAGAGATCCAATTATGATGAACCAATTGCTAGTGAGTTTTGTGCACTAGATTATCTTTATGAAGTTTTGCTTGAAATTCATGAATCTGAAAATTTGTGATGAAATACTTTATGGAGTGATTCACGATGGATCTTTGAATAGAAAGCATGATTGCAATGATGATAGTATAAATTCTATTAATGTCAACTGTGCTTATAATATGCAAAACACTAAGCTTGGGGATGCTAGTTTTGCTATGTCTACTACTTGTTGCAATGATCATGATTGGGGTGATTCTTCTTATGATCTTGAAAATTTATTTAAGCCCCATGATGAATATAAGATTGATTATAATGTTTGCAATAATATTTAAAGTGGGTTTGAAAGAGTGTCAACTTTAGATCCCACATATTTGGAGAATGTTCAATCTTATGAAGTTTTTGATAAAAGTGGGTTTGGAGAGGCCATGTCTCTACTTAATGTTAATCCCACTATTTTGGAAGAGTATCAACTTTGCATACATGTGGATCGTGTTAAGAATATGTTTTGTGATAGCTATATTGTTGAATTTGCTTATGATCCTACATGTAATTATTATGAGAGAGGAAAATATGGTTGTAGAAATTTTCATGTTACTAAATTACCTCTCGTTATGTTGAGATTGCTATTGTTTCTTTTTGCTTCCTTGCATATGCTACTTTTTGCTTGCCTTGATAATTTGTTTGCCTATAATATGCCTATGCATAGGAAGCATGTTAGACTTAGATGTGTTTGACACGTGTTTTATGATGCTCTCTTTGTGCTTTAATTCTTGTCTTTCATGTGAGCATCATTGAAATCTTATGCCTAGCCATAAGGCTTTAAAGAAAAGCGCTTGTTGGGAGACAACCCAATATTTTTCCTTGCTGTTATTCTATAAATAATTTATCTAGCCTCTGTTTTGGTTGTGTTTTTCGTGTTTAATTAGTGTTTATGCCAAGTAGAACCGTTGAGAAGACTTGGGGAAAGTCTTTTTGATCTTGCTGTAAAAAAACAGAAACTTTAGCGCTCACAAGAATTACTTCCATTTTTTGCTGGAGAATGCTATTTAGTTAATTCTTTTTTGCAGATGATTAATAGATAAATTACTCACGTCCATCAATTTATTTTAGATTTTTTGGGGTTTCAGAAGTGGTCGAAACCTACAGATTACTATAGACTGTTCTGTTTTTGACAGATTCTATTTTTCGTGTGTTGTTTGCTTATTTTGATGAATCTATAGCTAGTAATAGAGTTTGTGAACCATAGAAAAGTTGGAATACAGTAGGTTTAACACCAATATAAATCAAGAATGAGTTCATTACAGTACCTTGAAGTGGTGGTTTGTTTTCTTTTACTAACGGAGCTCACCAAGATTTTCTTTTAAGTTTTGTGTTGTGAAGTTTTCAAGTTTTGGGTAAGGATTTGATGGATTATGGAACAAGGAGTGGCAAGAGCCTAAGCTTGGGGATGCCCAAGGCACCCCAAGGTAAAATCCAAGGACACCAAAAATCCTAAGCTTGGGGATGCCCCGGAAGGCATCCCCTCTTTCGTTTTTGTCTATCGGTAACTTTACTTGGAGCTATATTTTTATTCGCCACGTGATATGTGTTTTGCTTGGAGCGTCTTGTATGATTTGAGTCTTTGCTTTTTAGTTTACCACAATCATCCTTGCTGTACACACCTTTTGGGAGAGACACACATGAATTGGAATTTATTAGAATACTCTATGTGCTTCACTTATATCTTTTGAGCTATATAGTTTTTGCTCTAGTGCTTCGCTTATATCTTTTAGAGCACGACGGTGGTTTTGTTTTATAGACAAAATTGATCTCTCATGATTCACTTATATCATTTGAGAGTCCTTTAGAACAGCATGGTAATTCACTTTGGTTATAAATTTTAAATGCTAAGAGAAGTTGGATGCTTGATAGATAGTTTTGAGATATAAAGGTGGTAATATTAGAAGTGAGCTAGTTGAGTAATTGTGAAATTGATGAATACTCGTGTTGAAGTTGGCAAGTCCCGTAGCATGCACGTATGGTGAACGTTATGTGACAAATTTGAAGCATGGGGTGTTCTTTGATTTCTTTCCTTATGAGTGGCGGTCGGGGACGAGCGATGGTATTTTCCTATCAATCTATCCCCCTAGGAGCATGCGCGTAGTGCTTGGTTTTGATGACTTGTAGATTTTTGCAATAAGTATGTGAGTTCTTTATGACTAATGTTGAGTCCATGGATTATACGCACTCTCACCCTTCCACCATTGCTAGCCTCTTCGGTACCGTGCGTTGCCCTTTCTCACCTTGAGAGTCGGTGCAAACCTCGCCGGTGCATCCAAACCCCATGATATTATACGCTCTATCACACATAAGCCTCATTATATCTTCCTCAAAACAGCCACCATACCTACCTATTATGGCATTTCCATAGCCATTCCGAGATATATTGCCATGCAATTTTCCACCGTTCCATTTATTATGACACACATCATCATTGTCATATTGCTTTGCATGATCATGTAGTTGACATCGTATTTGTGGCAAAGCCACCATTCATAATTTTTTCATACATGTCACTCTTGATTCATCGCAATCCCGGTACACCGCCGGAGGCATTCACATAGAGTCATATTTTGTTCTAAGTATCGAGTTCTAATTCTTGAGTTGTAAGAAAATAAAAGTGTGATGATCATTATTAGAGCATTGTCCCATGCGAGGAAAGGATGATGGAGACTATGATTCCCCCACAAGTTGGGATGAGACTCCGGACGAAAAAAAAGAGGCCAAAAAAAAGAAGGCCCAAATAAAAAAAATGAGAGAAAAAAGAGAAGGGACAATGTTACTATCCTTTTTCCACACTTGTCCTTCAAAGTAGCACCATGATCTTCATGATAGAGAGTCTCTTATTTTATCACTTTCATATACTAGTGGAAATTTTTCATTATAGAACTTGGCTTGTATATTCCAATGATGGGCTTCCTCAAATGCCCTAGGTCTTCCTGAGCAAGCGAGTTGGATGCACACCCACTTAGTTTCATTGATGAGCTTTCATATATTTATAGCTCTAGTGCATCCGTTGCATGGCAATCCCTACTCCTTGCATTGACATCAATCGGTGGGCATCTCCATAGCCCATTGATTAGCCGCGTCAATGTGAGACTTTCTCCCTTCTTGTCTTCTCACACAACCTCAATCATCATATTCTATTCCACCCATAGTGCTATGTCCATGGCTTGCGCTCATATATTGCGTGAAAGTTGAAAGAGTTTGAAAAGGCTAAGTATGAAATAATTGCTTGACTTGTCATCGGGGTTGTGCATGATGAGAGCATTTTGTGTAACGAAGATGAAGCATGGCCAAACTATATGACTTTGTAGGGATAAGTTTTCTTTGGCTATGGTATTTTGATAAGACATAATTGCTTGATTAGCATACTTGGAGTATTACTATTTTTATGTCAACAATAAACTTTTATCTTGAATTTTTTGGATCTGAACATTCATGCCACAATAGAGGAAAATACATTGAAGAATATTCTAGAAAGAACTCCACACCAAAAATTCTGTTTTTATCATTTACCTACTCGAGGACGAGCAGGAATTAAGCTTAGGGATGCTGTTACGTCTCCAACGTATCTATAATTTTTGATTGTTCCATGCTATTATATTATCTGTTTTGGATGTTAATGGGCTT
The DNA here is from genome assembly GCF_056163025.1 of Triticum urartu. Taxonomy (NCBI): domain Eukaryota; kingdom Viridiplantae; phylum Streptophyta; class Magnoliopsida; order Poales; family Poaceae; genus Triticum; species Triticum urartu. The sequence continues at coordinate 461,116,006 of NC_141874.1, read as the reverse complement.
TATTTTACACTTTTATATTATTTTTGGGACTAACCTATTAACCGGAGGCCCAACCCAAATTGCTGTTTTTTTGCCTATTTCAGTGTTTCATAGAAAAGGAATATTAAAGGAGTCCAAACGGAATGAAACCTTCGGGAACGTGATTTTTGGAAAAAACGTGATCCAGAGGATTTGGAGTGGACGTCAAGCAATCAACGAGGCGGCCACGAGGCAGGGGGCGCGCCTACCCCCTGGGCGCGCCCTCCACCCTCGTGGGCCCCTCGTTGCTCCACCGACATACTTCTTCCTCATATATATATATATATATATATATATATATATATATATATATATATATATATATCCATATACCCCGCAAACATCCAGGAGCACCACGAAACCCTATTTCCACCGCCGCAACCTTATGTACCCAAGAGATCCATCTTGGGGCCTTTTTCGGAGCTCCACCGGAGGGGGCATTGATCACGGAGGGCCTCTACACCAACTCCATGGCCCCTCCGATGATGTGTGAGCAATTTACCTCAGACCTTCGGGCCCATAGCTAGTATCTAGATGGCTTCTTCTCTCTCTTTGGATCTCAATAAAAGTTCTCCTCGTTTCTCTTGGAGATCTATTCGATGTAATCTTCTTTTGCGGTGTGTTTGTCGAGATCTGATGAATTGTGGGTTTATGATCAATCTATGAACAATATTTGAATCTTCTCTGAATTTTTTTATGTATGACTGGTTTATCTTTGCAAGTCTCTTCGAATTATCAGTTTGGTTTGGCCTACTAGATTGATCTTTCTTGTACTGGGAGAAGTGCTTAGCTTTGGGTTCAATCTTGCGGTGCTCGATCCAAGTGACAGAAAGGGAAACAACACGTATTGTATTATTGCCATCGAGGATAAAAAGATGGGGTTTACATCATATTGCATGAGTTTATCCTCTCTACATCATGTCATCTTGCTTAAGGCGTTACACTGTTCTTATGAACTTAATACTCTAGATGCATGTTGGATAGCGGTCGATGTGTGGAGTAATAGTAGTAGATGCAGAATCGTTTCGGTCTACTTGTCTCGGACGAGATGCCTATATACATGATCATGCCTAGATATTCTCATAATTATTCGCTTTTCTATCAATTGCTCGACAGTAATTTGTTCACCCACCGTAATACTTATGCTATCTTGAGAGGAGCCACTAGTGAAACCTATGGCCCCCAGGTCTATTTTCCATCATACAAGTTTCCAATCTACTTTATTTTGCAATCTTTACTTTCAATCTATATGATAGAAATACCAAAAATATTTATCTTATTACTATCATCTCTATCAGATCTCACTCTTGCAAGTGGCCGTGAAGGGATTGACAACCCCTTTATCGCGTTGGTTGCTAGGTTCTTATTTGTTTGTGTAGGTACGAGGTGACTCGCGCGTGGTCTCCTATTGAATTGATACCTTGGTTCTCAAAAACCGAGGAAAATACTTACGCTGCTTTACTGCACCACCCATTCTTCTTCAAAGAAAAACCAACGCAGTGCTCAAGAGGTAGCAGGACCCTCTTCTGGCTAGATTCATGACTGGACAGATCTACTCAGACCCGATGATTTTCATTGCCTCGGACCTCGCTGAGTTTCTGAGTACCCGGGCCAACTATACAGGGAGGAGGCGTTACCTTTTCTGGATAGTGTGTGGGCAATGACCTCGACACTTTGGACCGCGGGGGGTATATCTCGCTTAGTGCGAGTGCTCCTTCCTTCTCACCTGAAGCTTCGTCCCCCACTTTCGCTATTGGGCCAGCCCATTTCGTCTGTTTTGTTTTTTCAATTCGGGGGTTTCGTTCGGGCTCACATAGTTTTGTTCGTTGGGTTTAGTTCGTGTTTTCTTCGGTTTTCATTTGTGTGGGTTTCTTGTCCTGTTTTGGCCTGGTTTTTTGTATTTTTTATTTATTCATCGGTTTTCTTGTTTTTCTTTCTTTTTCGGCTTTCTTATGTTTTTCCTCGGTTTTCCTTTTTCACACTGTTTTCCTTCAGTTTTCTTGTTTCCCTTTTCTCTTCGTTTTTTGTTTCTCTTTGGTTTTTTGTTTTCTTTTCTATTTTCTTTATTTTTCTTTGATTTTTTGTTTCTTTCTTAGTTTTCATCAGTTTTCTTAGGCTTTCTTTGGTTTTGTTTGATTTTTCTGTATTTTTCTTAGTTTCCTCATGGACTTTCACGGTTTTCTTTGTTTCTGTGGTGTTTCTTTTATTTCTTTCTTCTGTTTCTTGAGGTTTCACGGGTTTTTTTTATTTTTTTTCTTCAATAGATGTCTATATTTTTCATACACATTAGTACATTTTAAGTATTCACTAGGAGCATGTTTTTTTGTACATGTTTACTAATTTTTAAATGCATGATCACAATTTAAGAAAAATAATGTTTGATGACTACACTTTTCATGCAGATTGTATAGTTTTGGTATATATAAATTTTAAAAGAAAAAGAAAAACCGAGGTTGTGGACTCTCGCGTGCCTGGGCTGGCTCAGTATGGCGCTCGCTTGAGGCGAGACTACCACCGAACTCGCGTCGAGCGAGGTATAGTCGCCCCTTCCCCCCAGATGATTCATAACAAGATGGTTATCGAGCGGGTCTTTTTGCGATGGGCTAATGACTCTATATTCAAATTTTGGGCCTTTGTAACACTGACACCCACTTTCTAGATAACGGGACAAAAGTCGGTTAGGCGACATGATTTATGGATGCGCTGATTGCGGCAGGGCTCCACCTTGCTCCGCCTCCTGGCCATTGATCTGTCGGTCACTTAGTGGCCTTCTTTTTCTTCTTTTTAGGGCATGTTTGTGTTGTTTCCCAGCTAACTTATCTTTATTTTTCTTGAATTTACTATATGAACATGATAGTTTGTTATATATATATAAAACGGGACGAAATCATGTTTCGTTGCACTATTATCACCCTAAAATTCAAGCTACAGACCGGTAAACTTGATTCATGAAAATCAACAAGAAAAGCGCCAAAAGATCACCTTGATGACACGAAAAATGTCTAATTAAATGCATTGGGGAAACCATCAGGAACAAGAGATTTATATCATGCTTCACCTAGAGAGCCGTTTTCTTGGCCTCTTTCTTCGTGAATTCTGGGATGAGATCTTTTATTCGTGGGAAATTTGTGGTATATCCTCACATCTCTGCTCATCCAGGAAAGCTGGGCTTTCATGTGGGCTAGAAAGGTCGATGTACTATTTTTTTTTTTAAGTTGCGCCTCCAACCTTTGCCCCTAAGCCACAAGGTGAAATTAGTACTACCTCGTATTACAGTTGCTCTCCTTAGCATTTTGAACAAGCTGATCCTGATGATCATCAAATAAATGTATAGCACTGCGACTGCAGTGCGTCCGGAGCGGACTGCCCAATGCCATACATGACGAGCCATATTTGACAGATGCTGCCTACTACCCATGGACAGTTCTAGCTAGGTTGAGAGATACGCGAAAAGCCTGAGACAGTGTAAGGTCAGCGACTCCCGACCCTTTTGTATGACATGAGTAACTCAGCCTGAACCCCTCAAACATTGACAACACATCACCGTGCACACGAACCTATACAAACATTTTGATGTGCATGTGCCCAAAGCGGTGCCTTTGAAGCAGTGATTTCCCTGAAAGGGGCAAAAGCAAAGGGTGAGGTGAAAGAAAAAGGAAGGAGGTAAACACTCCCAAGATGGAAGTGGGCAAACTCCTTTTTGGCTTAAGAGGTCGATGATGCGGGCATGGTTAGCCAAAGCCTCTCCTTCTCTTCTTCTAGGGTTGCCGAAGATGGTTGATATTGCCATCATGCATAGATCATTGCCCTAAAGGAGTTGGTCTTTATTTGCCCCGCTCACTCCACACATGTCATCCTCGAGACGTGGATGATTAGATAGTACGTAGCATTATCATTTGAATTTAGAGTAAGTATTTTTTGTAGTATTACCGGTGAGTGGAGAGCACAAGGACCAAAAAAAGCTGACCTAAGGTAGAGTTCACATTAGGGCATGTACAATGATGGCATATGGATACATATGCCCCATGACAAAAAGTAATTTGAACCATCTACATTTATTTTTTCTTCCCAATGCAAGCTACCACTAGTGGGCCTCATTAAGAAATAGAAAATAATGACTTTAGTACACATGCATCTCTACTTTTCATTCCTACATTTTCAGCTTTTGTCACCGGACTACACTTTTTCTCTTCAAACATCCGCCTCTTGAAAAGGATCCCGCTTCTCTATCCGAACCTACTTTACGTCATATCCGATCCTACATGGCATGCGAGAGATCATCTTAAGGCTATGCATTGTACACGCCCTTACATACATGCATACATGGTGGGCAGCCTCTGCCTCTGCCTCTGCCCTGACATGCTCCATGTCTCCCAGCCTTTTCTCCCCCATAAAGCAAACCCACACACTCCATGTAGCACTTGGATGCACTTGTTGGATCTTGTGCAATCTTTTTATCTTTACACTTGCTAATTTCTCTCTCCTTTTTACCATGACGCAGGCAGCAAAAGCTACTGCATAAAAGTCTGATTTTGCGTGCTACTCTCAGTTATCCTCTCGCAACTCTGTCCAGCTTGTTGGCCCAGTCCCAGTGCCGATGGACGAACGACGGTGAGACAACGCTAAGCTAGCCGAACCAATACGGGCGTGTTTGGTTGCATGCAGAGGCTGGCCTGACTCGCGCGGCATGCAAACATGCCGATTGGTTGCTTGTTTTTAGCATGGCACGAACTTTAAAACAGTTCCGAATCATGCCCGCTAGAAACTGCGTTCTTTCGAGTCAGGCCGAGCGGAAGCGCATTGAGCGGGCCCTGCATAAGGAAAAACGGGAGGAATGCGAGGTGATTAGGTGGTATGTTCTTCAACCTCGAGTAACCTTCTTTATAATCTGCTCTCTTCCTTGTCCCTCTAATCTACACAATGGTGCTTTGATTTTGAAATAAGCTTTACACGAGAAAGATGTACATCGATACTATGGTTTCATTCAGGTGATTGGTTTGTAGTTTCGTCGAATGTACATGCTCAATTTCTTGTTCCCGTTTGCAGCTATTTTGGACAAATTTTGTCAGATTCGTCACGCACGATTATCGTTTGAAATTTCCTTTGACCAGAAGCCTACTTTCGCAGTTCCGTACAACATTCGTGTTGCAAGTTTCCTGTTTCGACAATCGTAGACGAGAAGATCTACATATTTCTCATGATTGTACATATGGATATGTGTGCTGTGATTTAAGACACTGCTTAATTATTCCTCTAGCCGGCGTGGTTTCTCTCGATCTCCTCTCTCGCATCTTGCTGCGGTAGCGTCATCGTCGCTGTCGTTCTTCTCGGCCTTCTCTCCATGATCCTACTGCAGTTAAGCCACCATGGCACGCACACTGACGGGGTTCTTCTCCTCTGTTCTCTGCCACCGACGGGGTCGATCATCTTGGCCTCCTCTCGGCCTCCTCTCTCGTCCCACTATACTGGAGTAGTTTCCGGCGTCGATCATCTCGGCCTCCTCTCTTGTCCTACTGCACGGACGATACCATGGCACGAGCACTGCATTCTCCTCCCCTGTCCACTGTCTTTGCGCGAGCACCACAACTATTCGCCGACGGTGTCGCTCGCCGTGCCGCCGACGGGGTCGCTCACCCACGACTCCATGCTCGTCATGTCGGACATGGCGCCACGACCACTATCCACCGCAGTCGTCATGGTCCGACGCACACTGCATTCCCCCCTTCCTCTGCTAGCAATTAACCATGTGTGCTAAGTGCAAGTGCTAGCTTTTAACCAAACATCGTGTAGTTGTATGTGCCGAGTCAATGCAGACAATCAAACAACGTGCCAAAGTTGATCCCTTAATGCAGGAAGTCCATATGTAGGCAACCAAACAACTTGCAGATGTCGCATATGAGGTTGTTTTTCTAGAGCCAGACTGGGTTGAGATGTGTATGCAACACAGGTACTGTTCACTACTACAACCAAACATGCTCTACATGTACATGGCATGTTTGATCGACTTGATCTCTATAGTGCTCGTGCACACATTGATCGACTTGGATGAAAGTAAGCAGAGTCCGAATTGACTAATATTGAAGAATCAGCGGATAAGTTATGGTTAGGGGTGAAATGCCACTTGAATCCAGAACATCTATATGGTAATCATGCACACCTTTCTCAACACGCACACCTAACAGCCAACCAATCTTTGCTTTGATCGATTTCGCCGGGAACACACATGTACATGAGGGAGTGAATTGTAAAAAACCATCACATTTTAAATTCTGGATTTGCTACCCCATTGCTCCGAAAATCTATGTATTTTTTTACTAATTTTCTCAATAAACATTGATGACCGGTTTAGGGCAAATTAATTCATTGCCGACATACCAGGCCCGTTCGTCAGATCCACATGACACTATGGCCCTGTTTGGATCCCTAAGTTAGAGTTAGTTTTAGTTAGTTAGGGCTCAAATAACCCAAAAGTATCCAAACATGATGAGTTAGTTGGATCTAACCCACCCCAAAAAACTAGCCCACACTAGAGGAGTTTATTTGGGTTAGTTCTCCTAGGCCCAGTAGAAAAAATAGTAAAAAAGTTATCCCTCCCATTCAAACATGATCCAAAGTAGTCAAATGATTAAGAAAGAATATTTATTGTCAATCTAACCCTACCATCCAAACAACTCTTTGGTTAGAGTTAGTCTAGGGTTAGTTCAAGGTTAGAATCTAATTATAACCTCTAACTGAGTTAGAGTATCCAAACAGGGCCTATATGGTCAACACAAACGACATTGATTGTTAACTTAAAGGAGGGCCTACCTGTCAGGATCGCGTCCACCCCTCTTCCACCTTCTCTCCTACCATGCCGTACCTCTCTTGCACGCATGCACCAGCTGCCATGGCTTGCCGCTGCCGCAGCATGCCATCAGCGCATACTCTACTACTTCTTGTCGGCGACTTTCCTTCAGCGACAGGCACGAGGCCACCCACCACCTGCGTTGCGCCCATGGGCTGCCAAGACGGCGGCGCCGCCCCTCTGAGCAGCGGGACCCGAGATGCTCCGGCCAGCGTTGACACTGACCATCTCCTGCTGGTGGGAGGTGGAGACGAGGACATGCGGTCGTCCCACCCCTCTCGACCGCCGCTGCCCCGCATGGCCATGCTCACCCTCCCGTTCCCCACCCAATCCATGGCGAGGTGGTAACGCACCGGCGCACCAGCTAACAGGACAAGTGTTGGGGGGATGAATCCCAGGTAGGCAACGGAATCCGGATCCTTTGAAAAAACAACGAGGCCGACATCGCCCCTCAAGACGGCTCGCGCTCGGCCGGGTCGCTCGACCCGGCCAAGCCCCCTCAACCCGGCCTAATCCACAAGACTTCTCCAACAAGCTAGCCCAAGGAGGCCGAACCCGGCGCACCAAGATTTATCCAACAAGCCAACTCCCCTTGGCGTGTACTCCAACCCGGCCAAGGGTCAGCGGCCGTCCCATCCCAGTCGTACGATGGGACGAGTCGCCACCAACTGATGACCAAAGCCACAGTGCCCCGCCCATGCCTTTGGTCAGCCAGACGAGGCAACAGTGCCCCCACCTACCCGTTGACTAGGCTCGGTGTGGCAACACTGCACCCGACGTCAGCAAGCGGCGACCTGACGAAGCATCACTGTAGCCGGCTCAACTCGGCCACGCCCTGACGATCGACAAGACGACCAACAATGCCCCGGTACCTGGTGGGTCCCGTGCCCGGGGAACCCAGCGAGACCTGATATCCGGCGGGTCCCAGCACCGGGTTCCTAAACGTTGACAACCCGGCCCCGCAACCTTGTAACATTACCATTGTATCCCTAGGGGGTTGACCTATAAACCCCCCAGGAGCCCTCATGCATACGGGCAAGCAGCATAACAAGAACGATAGCATACACACAACAAATTAGACTAGCCACATCGGGAGAGGGAGCAGCCTAAGCCATGGCTCGCCCTTCTTCCTCCCCCATACAGCTCTAGGAGCAACCCTGTACTGTAACGTATTAACCACACTCGGCAGGACTAGGGGTGTTATCTCTTCGGAGAGCCCCAAACCTGGGTATGTCTTGCGTCCCGCGCTCGCTCATGCTGACCTCGCCTCTGAAGCCCACCAGTGCCCTTGAGCCTCCTCCTCTCTTTAGCCATCCCATGGCATCTGCCGTGCGCCCACCACGACAGTTGGCGCCCACCGTGGGGTGACTTGAGGTCCTGGCCGAGAGCATGCTTCAGCTGGGGCTCTACTCCGACTCCGACGAGCCCGTCACGCTGGCGGACGACGTCATCAACGCACTCGCCGTCTCCTTCGCTGTGCTGCGCATCTCCGACGCGCCTGCGGCCGACGAGTACCCCAGGGAGGTGCTCGACTTTTCCGACTCCCTCTTTCCCACAGCGGCGGCGTTCCCGCCGGGGCAATGGACCTCTGCGTAGATGTTTTCGTCACCGACACCGGCGCCGCTTCTTCGTCCAGCGCGGCGAGGAAGGCCACCAAAGCTCGGACCGCAGTGGGGCGGGCCAGCTCGCCTGACCCCCTGCGGGCCATGATGCAGAGCCTGCGCGTCCCCATCGGCACCGACATTTACGCCTCCGACGTTGCTGAGGCCCGAAATCGCCTCGACGAGGATCGCCAGCGTCTGCTAGACCTCACCGAGACGCTCGCTGCCACGCAGCGCCGCCTCGACTCCGCTCAGCTGGAGCACAACGCCGCCTATGGCTTCATGCCGGACGCGCCTGAGCCAAGCTGGGTCGCCGACGTGCGGGCCCGGGGCGGCGCAATCGGGCGTGCCTTCGGTGCCATCCCTCCCGTCTACGAGACTCCCGTGAAGAACATGCGCGCTGCCCAGGCGGTCGCGGGCGGCCTGGACCAGCTCGCGGGCGAAGAGCTACAAGACCGCCTCAAGAAGGTGAATGACCTCCTCGCTGCGGCTAACGCGCAACAGGACCGCCTCAACCAACTCGCCAAGCCGGCCGGATCCGGCTCCGCCCGTGTCGCTGGACCCGGCGATTTCCAGCACACGGCATCCTCCCCACTCAGTAAAGCGCACTCCGGCCGCACCCGGACCCGGCGCAACCCTGCCCTGACGACCGCCGGCGGTTTGGGCGACGAGCCGACCTCGGAGGCCAGGCGCCGGCTCGACCCCCTGCTCCAACCCGACCGACGTCCGATGGGAGGAGACCCGCCCCCCCGTGGCGTAGTGACTGACTGGCTGGGCCCGCGCACCATCAATGACACCGACGCCCGTCATCGCCTTGACCGACTCTCCCTTTCCTAAGAGCTGGAGGAAACCGGCCCCGTCGGGCTGGCGTGCTTCGAACCACGCATCCGAGGTGAGCCCTTTATCAAAGGGTTCACGCTCCCTCGCGACACCCCCAGGTACAACGGCACTATGAAGCCGGAGGACTGGCTCACCGACTACACCACCGCCATCAGCATCGCCGGCGGCAACCGCTGCCTCGGCATGCGCTACGCGCCCCTCATGCTCCAAGGGTCGGCCCGCACCTGGTTGAACAGTCTGCCGGAAGGCAACACCAACACGTGGGTTGACTTCGAGCAAGCTTTCGTGCGCAACTTCACCGGCACGTACAAGCGACCCGGCCGCCCCAGTCAGCTCGCCATGTGCATGCAGGGACCGGCGGAGACCGGCCACGAGTACCTCGCACGCCGGACCGAGCTCCGGAACAGTTGTGAGGGCGTCCACGAAGTCCAAGCAATCCAATACTTCATCAACGGGTGCCGGGACGGTACCCTCCTCAAGCACAAGCTCTTGCGCTCCGAGCCGGCCACCATGGCCGCGCTCATGGTGATGGCGGACAAGTACGTCACCGCCGACTCCGCCATGAAGATCCAGGTGGCGCTGGACGAAGCCGGCAAAGCGAAGCCGGTTCCCCCTCCGAAGCCGGCCAGCGAAGGCAGCCGACATCAGCACAACCAGCAGAACAACAAGTGCAAGGCCGATCAGCCGGTTCAGCGCTAAGACAACCAGCTCGTCGCGGCCGCTGACCAGGCGCCCGCGACCGACCCGGCCGCCAAGCGCCGGCAGACCGGCAAGACGGCATGGCAACCCGCCATGAGTATCGAGGAGATGCTCGACGCTCCCTGCAAGCATCACAACGACGCAAGGTTGTCCACGCACACACTTCAGCAGTGCGCCATCACCAAACGCATCATGAGGGCGACGTCCCGCCTCCTCCGGCCCCGGCTTCGGGAGCAGGGCAGCCGCCTCCACCTCCGCTACTGCCCCCGGCCAGCGGTGCGATGCGCGACGACGCCTACCCAGCCCATAACACAACCTACGCCGTCTTCACCAGCCTCGGTGACGACAAGCGTAGCGAGCGCCTCCTTCGGCAGGAGGTGAACACCGTCATCCCGGCCAAGACGGAGTACATGCATTAGTCGGAGCGCCCGCTCACCTGGACTTGGCAGGACCACCCGGCCATCATGCCGAACCCGGGTGGTTACGCCCTAGTCCTCAATCCCACCATCGTCGCGCCTCGGCGCACATGCAAGTTCTCCCAGGTGCTCATCAACGGCGGCAACAGCATCAACATCCTCTACCGCGACACCATGCCCAAGCTTGGCCTTGAGGCCAAGGATTTGGAGCTGACCCGGACGGTCTTCCACGACACTGTTCCCGGCCTCTCCTGCTCCCCGATCGGCCGGATTCGGCTCGATGTCCTGTTCGGCGACAACAACCACTTTCGACGCGAGCCGATCTGGTTAGAGGTGCTGGACCTGTCCAGCGCGTATCATGCGCTGTTGGGCCGGCCCGCGCTCGCCAAGTTCATGGCAGTTCCCCACTATGCTTATCTGAAGATAAAGATGCCGGGTCCAAAGGGCCTCATCACCATCACTGGCGACTACCGCAAGTCCGTGGAGTGCGCCCGAGATGGCGCCAAGCTGGCCGAGTCGCTGGTTGTAGCCGAGGAGCGGCACCAGCTCGACCAGATCGTCGCCCTGGCCTAAGAGACGTCGGCCGCACCCGTCCCGGCCGAGGACCCGACAGATGAGGCCTCGTTCAAGCCCTCCAAGGAGACCAAGAAAGTGAAGCTGAATCCGGAAGACCCCAGCTGCAGCAAGTACGTTGTCGTAGGCACCCGCCTCGACAGCAAATAGGAAGGCGAGCTCGTCGACTTCCTCCGTGAGAATCAGGATATCTTTGCATGGACCCCAAAGGACATGCCGGGTATCCTGAGGAAGTACGCCGAGCACAAACTTCACGTCCGCAAGGACGCCAAGCGTTTTTCCGAAGAGAAGAGAAGGACCATCGGCGAAGAGGTCGCCAAGCTCTTGGCGGCCGGCTTCATCATGGAAGTATTTCACCCCGAGTGGCTGGCCAACCCAGTCCTTGTTTTGAAGAAGAACAAGACCTGGCGCATGTGTATCGACTACACCAGCCTGAACAAGGCCTGCCCCAAAGACCCATTCGCTCTCCTGCGGATCGACCAAGTCATTGACTCAACCGCCGGGTGTGAGCTCCTGTCCTTTCTGGATGCTTACACCAACTATCACCAGATCAGGCTGGACCCGGCAGACACCCTGAAAACGTCCTTCATCACGCCCTTTGGGGTGTATTGCTACATCACCATGTCGTTCGGCTTGAAGAACGCCGACGCCACCTTCCAGCACTGCATGCAGAAATGCCTGCTATCGCAACTCGGCCGCAATATCCACGTCTACGTGGATGACATTGTGGTGAAGACCAAGCAGCACCTCACGCTCCTCGAGGATCTAAAGGAAACCTTCGCCAACCTGCGCGAGTACAAGGTCAAGCTCAACCCAGAGAAATGCGTTTTTGGTGTCCCAGCCAAAAAACTACTCGGTTTCCTCGTCTCGGAGCGCGGCATTGAGGCGAACCCGGAGAAAATCAAGGCCATTGAGCGCATGCGCAAGCTGGCCCGGCTGCGCGATGTCCAGAAGTTCACCGGCTGCTTGGCCTCGGTCAGCCGATTTCTCAGCCGGCTGGGCAAGAGGGCCCTGCCCCTGTATCAGCTGATGAAGAAGACGACGCCGTTCGAATGGAATGACCAGGCGGACGAAGCCTTCCGGGATCTCAAGCGGATGCTCTCCACAGCACCAGTCTTGGCCGCACCGGCCGAGAAGGAGCCGTTGTTGCTCTATATCGCCGTGACCTCGCGGTCGGTTAGCACGGTGATGGTGGTCGAGCGACCAGAGAAGGACAGGGTCCAAGCCGTCCAACGTCTCGTCTACTACCTGAGCGAGGTGCTCTCCGCCTCGAAGCAGAACTACCCGCACTACTAGAAGATGTGTTACGGCGTGTACTTCACTGCCAAGAAGCTGAAGCAGTACTTCCAAGAGCATGTCATCACCGTGGTCAGCACGGCCCCTCTCGGCGACATCATCAGGTGCCGGGACGCCTCTGGGCGGGTCGCCAAGTGGGGGCTCGAGCTAGCCGGCCATACCATCCTCTACGAGCCCCGCACCACGATCAAGTTCCAAGCTTTGTCCGACTTCCCCGTCGACTGGACCAAAACCCAGTACCTGCCACCGCCGTCGGACTCAACGCACTGGCGCATGCACTTCGACGGCTCGAAGATGCGACTCGGCCTGGGAGCCGACATAGTGTTGTTCTCCCCCAAGGGCGACCGGCTCAAGTACGCACTACAGATCCACTTCGCTGCCTCCAACAACGTCGCCGAGTACGAAGCCCTTGTGCACGGCCTCCGGCTTGCCAAGGAACTCGGCATCCGGCGCATCCTGTGCTATGGCGACTCGGACCTGGTGGTGCAGCAGTGCTGAGGTGAGTGGGACACGCACGACTCCAACATGGCAAGCTACCGCTTCCTCGTCCAGAAACTGTCCGGCTTCTTCGAGGGTTGCGAGTTCCTCCACGTCCCGCACGCGGAGAACGAGGCGGCTGACACGCTCCCCAAGGTCGCCTCATCTCGGCAGTCCATCCCATCCAGCATCTCCCTCAAGCATCTGCACAAGCCGTCCGTCAAGCCATCTCCGGACTTCGAGTCCATCCATGTGCCAACCAACCTGGCCGCGCCTTGACCCGGCCTGGGGACTGTGCCAACCGACCCGGCCGCGCCTCTACCCGGCCCGGGGACTATGCCAACTGACCCGGCCGCGCCTCAACCCGGTCCGGGGATTGCTCCAACCGACTCGGCCATGCATCAACCCGACCCGGGGACTGCTCCAACCAACCCGGCCGCGCCTCAACCCGGCCCAGGGACTGCTCCATCCGACCCGGTCGCAACGCAACCCGGCCCGGGGGCTGCCGGACCCGGCTCGGGGGCCGTCGACCTAGATCCCGAAATAGTGGTCGTCTTCGCCATGGGGACGGGACCATCCTAGGCCCTACCCATCTCGGAGTTCCTGGAGAACGGTGTCCTCCCCATGGACGAGACCGAAGCTCAGCAAGTACATCGTCGAGCGTCCGCCTACAGCATCATCAACAACGAGCTCATCAAGCGTAGCTCCACTGGCGTGTTCCAACGCTGCGTCGAGCAGGACAAGGGCATTGAGATCCTCCCTGACATACACCAGGGAGAGTGCGGGCACCATGCCGCCTCGCGGTCCCTGGTGACCAAGGCTTTCCGCCATGGTTTCTACTGGCCCACGGCCCTCGAAGACGCAGAGTCACTCATCAACAAGTGCGAGGGATGCCAGCGCTTCAGCAAGTGCAGCCACTGCTACCTCTTGAGCACTGCGTTGGTTTTCCCTTGAAGAGGAAAGGGTGATGCAGCAAGTAGCATAAGTATTTCCCTTAGTTTTTGAGAACCAAGGTATCAATCCAGTAGGAGATCACGCTCGAGTCACACGCACCTACACAAACAAATAAGAACCTCACAACCAACGCGATAAAGGGGTTGTCTATCCCTTCACGGTCACTTACGAGAGTGAGATCTGATAGATATGATAAGATAATATTTTTGGTAATTTTATGATAAAGAGAAATAAAGATGCAAAGTAAAATAAACGGCAAAGGAAATAACTAAGTGTTGGAAGATTAATATGATGGAAGATAGACCCGGGGGCCATAGGTTTCACTAGTGGCTTCTCTCAAGAGCATAAGTATTATGGTGGGTAAACGAATTACTGTCGAGCAATTGATAATTGAGCATAGTTATGAGAATATCTAGGTATGATCATGTATATAGGCATCACCTTCATGAGAAGTAGACCGAAACGATTCTGCATCTACTACTATTACTCCACACATAGACCGCTATCCAGCATGCATCTAGAGTATTAAGTTCATAAGAACAGAGTAATGCTTTAAGTAAGATGACATGATGTACAGGGATAAACTCATGCAATATGATATAAACCCCATCTTTTTATCCTCGATGGCAACAATACAATACGTGCCTTGCTGCCCCTGCTGTCACTGGGAAAGGACGCCGCAAGATTGAACCCAAAGCTAAGCACTTCTCCCATTGCAAGAAAGATAAATCTAGTAGGCCGAACCAAACTGATATTTCGAAGAGACTTGCAAAGATAAACCAACCATACATAAAATAATTCATAGGAGATTCAAATATTGTTCATAGATAAACTTGATCATAAACCCACAATTCATCGGATCTTGACAAACACATCGCAAAAGAAGATTACATTGAATTGATCTCCAAGAGGATCGATGAGAACTTTGTATTGAGATCCAAAGAGAGAGAAGAAGCCATCTAGCTAATAACTATGGACCCGTAGGTCTGAAGTAAACTACTCACACATCACCGGAGAGGCCATGGAGTTGATGTAGAGGCCCTCCGTGATCAATGCCCCCTCCGGCGGAGCTCCGGAAAAGGCCCCGAGATGGGATCTCTCGGGTACAGAAGGTTGCGGCGGTGGAATTAGGTTGTCGTGGTGCTCCTGGATGTTTGGGGGATACGTGGATATATATAGGAGGAAGAAGTACGTCAGTGGAGCATTGAGGGGCCCATGAGGGTGGAGGGCGCCCCCCCCCCCGCCTCGTGCCCTCCTCGATCGTTTCTTGACGCCCACTCCAAGTCTCCTGGATCACGTTTGTTGAGAAAATCACGTTCCCGAAGGTTTCATTCCGTTTGGACTCCGTTTGATATTCCTTTTCTTCAAAACCCTAAAATAGGCAAAAAACAACAATTTGGGCTGGGCCTCCGGTTAGTAGGTTGTCCCAAAAATGATATAAAAGTGTAAAATAAAACCCATTAACATCCAAAATAGATAATATAATAGCATGGAGCAATCAAAGATTATAGATACGTTGGAGACGTATCAAGCATCCCCAAGCTTAATTCCTGCTCGTCCTCGAGTAGGTAAATGATAAAAGAAGAATTTTTGATGTGGAATGCTTTCTAACATATTTCTCAATGTAATTTTTCTTTATTGTGGCATGAATGTTCAGATCCGAAAGATTCAAGATAAAAGTTTAATATTGACATAGAAATAATAATACTTCAAGCATACTAATTAAGCAATCATGTCTTCTCAAAATAACATGGCCAAAGAAAGTTATCCCGACAAAATCATATAGTCTGGCTATGCTCTATCTTCACCACACAAAATATTTAAATCACACACGACCCCGATGAAAAGCCAAGCAATTGTTTCATACTTTTGATGTTCTCAAACTTTTTCAATCTTCACACAATATATGAGCGTGAGCCATGGATATAGCACTATATGTGGAATAGAATGGTGGTTGTGGAGAAGACAAAAAAAGAGAAGATAGTCTCACATCAACTAGGCGTATCAACGGGCTATGGAGATTCCCATCAATAGATATCAATGTGAGTGAGTAGGGATTGCCATGCAACGAATGCACTAGATATATAAGTATATGAAAGCTCAACAAAAGAAACTAAGCGGGTGTGCATCCAACTTGCTTGCTCATGAAGACCTAGGGCATTTTGAGGAAGCCCATCATTGGAATATACAAGCCGAGTTCTATAATGAAAAATTCCCACTAGTATATGAAAGTGATATCATAGGAGACTCTCTATCATGAAGATCATGGTGCTACTTTGAAGCAAAAGTGTGGAAAAAGGATAGTAGCATTGTCCCTTCTCTCTTTTTCTCTCATTTTTTTATTTGAGTCTTCTCTCTTTTTCTTTTCTTTTTGGCCTCTTTTCTATTTTTCTTTTATTTTTCGTCCAGAGTCTCATCCCGACTTGTGGGGGAATCATAGTCTCTATCATCCTTTCCTCACTTGGGACATTGCTCTAATAATGATGATTCATCACACTTTATTTACTTACAACTCAAGAATTACAACTCAATACTTAGAACAAAAATATGACTCTATGTAAATGCCTACGGCGGTGTACCGGGATGTGCAATGATGCATGAGTGACATGTATGATGAATTATGAACGGTGGCTTTGCCACAAATACTATGTCAACTACATGATCATGCAAGCAATATGACAATGATTAAGCGTGTCATAATAACGGAACGGTGGAAAGTTGCATGGCAATATATCTCGGAATGGCTATGGAAATGCCATAATAGGTAGGTATGGTGGCTGTTTTGAGGAAGGTATATGGTGGGTTTAAGGTACCGGAGAAAGTTGCGCGATACTAGAGAGGCTAGCAATGGTGGAAGGGTGAGAGTGCCTATAATCCATGGACTCAACATTAGTCATAAAGAACTCACATACTTATTGCAAAAATCTATTAGTTATCAAAACAAAGTATTATGCGCATGCTCCTAGGGGGATAGATCGGTAGGAAAAGACCATCGCTCGTCCCCGACCGCCACTCATAAGGAAGACAATCAATAAATAAATCATGCTCCGACGTCATCACATAACGGTTCACCATACGTGCATGCTATGGGAATCACAAACTTCAACACGAGTATTTCTCAAATTCACAACTACTCAACTAGCATGGCTCTAATATCACCATCTCCATATCTCAAAACAATTATCAAGTATCAAACTTCTCATAGTATTCAATGCACTTCTATGAACGTTTTTATATTGAAGCAAATTTCCATGTTATTCTAAAGGACTATAAAAATAATATAAGTGAAGCATGAGAGATCAATAGTTTCTATAAAACAAATCCACCACCATGAAAAGATATAAGTGAAGCACTAGAGCAAAAACTATATAGCTCAAAAGATATAAGTGAAGCACACAGAGTATTCTAATAAATTTCAAATCATGTGAGTCTCTCTTAAAAGGTGTGTACAGCAAGGATGGTTGTGGTAAATTAAAAAACAAAGACTCAAATCATAAAATACGCTCCAAGCAAAATACATATCATGTGGTGAATAAAAATATAGCTCCAAGTAAAGTTACCGATAGACGAAGACGAAAGAGGCGATGCCTTCTGGGGCATACCCAAGCTTAGGCTTTTTGGTGTCCTTGAATTTTACCTTGGGGTGCCATGGGAATCCCAAAGCTTAGGCTCTTGCCACTCTTTGTTCCATAATCCATCAAAACTTTACCCAAAACTTGAAAACTTCACAACAGAAAACTCAAAATATAAAATCTCGTGAGCTCCGTTAGCGAAAGAAAACAAAATACCAATTCAAGGTATTGTAATGAACTCATTATTTATTCATATTGGTTTTAAACCTACTTTATTCCAACTTCTCTATGGTTTATAAACTCTTTTACTAGCCATAGATTCATCAAAATAAGCAAACAACACAAGAAAAACAGAATCTGTCAAAAACAGAACAGTCTGTAGTAATCTGTAGCTAACGCAACTTCTGAAACCCCAAAAATTCTAAAATAAATTGCTGGACGTGAGGAATTTATCTATTAATCATCTTAAAAAATAATTAACTAAATATCACTCTCCAAATAAAAATGGCAGCAATTCTCGTGAGCGCTAAAGTTTCTATTTTTTACAGCAAGATCAAAAAGACTTTCCCCAAATCTTCCCAACGGTTCTACTTGGCACAAACACTAATCAAACACAAAAAACACAACCAAAACAGAGGCTAGATAAATTATTTATTACTAAACAGGAGCAAAAAGCAAGGAATAAAAATAAAATTGGGTTGCCTCCCAACAAGCGCTATCGTTTAACGCCCCTAGCTAGGCATAAAAGCGAAGATAGATCTAGGTATTGCCATCTTTGGTAGGTAATTCTTTGATAAGACACCTATAACTCTTAGGAATTTCTTTATTTTTTATTAATTATCAAACTCCTAGGCACAAATCAATAAAATCATTTGTAGCAAATGGTTCCTTAATGATAGCAAAAAGATTGGGATGAACACATATTGATTTTAAATCCGCAGTTTCCTTACTAGAGGATTCACCCTTATTTTTAGGAACATAAACAAGCTTGGCAATTTTAGGAGGAGGATTTGGAGTATTTTTAATGGAAGAAAAAGTGGACCCCAAGTTGGTGATAATTCCCCCAAGTTTATTGATTCTAGTAGAATCTTGATCTATTCTTTCATTAACTATGGGTTCTTTTTCCTTCACACTTTTCAGAGTAACTTCCACCTTAGATCCATATTGCGTAATTTTGTTGTGGACCTTTTTATCCAAATTCTCAATCAACTCTACAGTAGCAACTTTATTCTTAATAATTTCAAGCCTTTGCATCACATGTTCCAAAGTTAGCATAGTTCCATTAACCAAAAGAGGTGGTGAGCCGAACAAATCTATCATAGCATTATAAGAATCAAAAGTATGGCTACCCAAGAAACTCCCTCCGGTAATGGTATCAAGAATATATCTGTACCAAGGAGTAGCGCCTACATAAAAATTGCGGAGAAGAACGTAAGTAGATTGCTTCCTACTAGATCTATTTTGAGCATTGCAAATTCTATACCAAGCGTCTTTTAGATTTTCTCCCTCCCTTTGCTTAAAATTAAGAACTTCATTCTTGGGAGACAACGGAGAAGATAGAGAACTACCCATAACGACAAGGCAAGCAAGAAAGCGACGAACGGAAAAGAGAGGGCGAAAGGAAAAGAGGGCGAATAAAACGGCAAGGGTGAAGTGGGGGAGAGGAAAACGAGAGGCAAATGGCAAATAATGTAATGAGAGGGATAAGAGTTTGTGGTGGGTACTTGGTATGTCTTGACTTGTGCGTAGACTCCGGCAACGGTGCCAAATATGGCTCGTTGTTAGGAGTCAAATCTTGACTTGACTTGGCGCGAATCTCCCCGGCAACGGCACCAGAAATCCTTCTCACTACCTCTTGAGCAATGCGTTGGTTTTCCCTTGAAGAGGAAAGGGTGATGCAACAAAGTAGTGTAAGTATTTCCCTCAGTTTTTGAGAACCAAGGTATTAATCCAGTAGGAGATCATGCTCGAGTCCCACGCACTTACACAAACAAATAAGAACCTCGCAACCAACGCGATAAAGGGGTTGTCAATCCCTTCACGGCCACTTACGAGAGTGAGATCCGATAGATCTGATAAGATAATATTTTTGGTATTTTTATGATAAAGAGAAATAAAGATGCAAAGTAAAATAAATGGAAAGGAAATAACTAAGTGTTGGAAGATTAATATGATGGAAGATAGACCCCGGGGCCATAGGTTTCACTAGTGGCTTCTCTCAAGAGCATAAGTATTACGGTGGGTAAATGAATTACTATCGAGCAATTGATAGAATTGAGCATAGTTATGAGAATATCTAGGTATGATCATGTATATAGGCATCACGTCCGTGACAAGTAGACCGAAACGGTTCTGCATCTACTACTATTAGTCCACACATTGACCGCTATCCAGCATGCATCTAGAGTATTAAGTTCATAAGAACAGAGTAATGCTTTAAGTAAGATGACATGATGTAGAGGGATAAAATCATGCAATATGATATAAACCCCATCTTTTTATCCTCAATGGCAACAATACAATATGTGCCTTGCTGCCCCTGCTGTCACTGGGAAAGGACACCGCAAGATTGAACCCAAAGCTAAGCACTTCTCCCATTGCAAGAAAGATCAATCTAGTAGGCCAAACCAAACTGATAATTCGAATTGACTTGCAAAGATAAACCAATCATACATAAAAGAATTCAGAGGAGATTCAAATATTGTTCATAGATAAACTTGATCATAAACCCACAATTCATCGGATCTGGACAAACACACCGCAAAAGAAGATTACATCGAATTGATCTCCAAGAGAATTGAGGAGAACTTTGTATTGAGATCCAAAGAGAGAGAAGAAGCCATCTAGCTAATAACTATGGACCCGTAGGTCTGAAGTAAACTACTCACACATCACCGGAGAGGCCATGGAGTTGATGTAGAGGCCCTCCGTGATCAATGCCGCCTCTGGAGGAGCTCCAGAAAAGGCCCCGAGATGGGATCTCTCGGGTACAGAAGGTTGCGGCGGTGGAATTAGGTTTTCGTGGTGCTCCTGGATGTTTGGGGGATACGTGGATATATATAGGAGGAAGAAGTACGTCGGTGGATCATCGAGGGGCCCAAGAGGATGGAGGGCGTGCCCCCTGCCTCGTGCCCTCCTTGATCGTTTCTTGACGCCCACTCCAAGTCTCCTGGATCACGTTTGTTGAGAAAATCACGTTCCCGAAGGTTTCATTCCGTTTGGACTCCGTTTGATATTTCTTTTCTTCGAAACCCTAAAATAGGCAAAAAACAGCAATTTGGGCTGGGCCTCCGGCTAGTAGGTTAGTCCCAAAAATGATATAAAAGTGTAAAATAAAGCCCATTAACATCCAAAATAGATAATATAATAGCATGGAGTAATCAAAAATTATAGATACGTTGGAGACGTATCAGCCACCAGCCGACGTCAGTACTCCGGACCATCCCGATTGCCTGGCCCTTTGCGGTCTGGGGACTCGACATGGTGGGACCCTTCAAGACCGCCCGAGGCGGCGTGACGCATTTGCTGGTGGCGGTGGACAAGTTCACCAAATGGATCGAAGCAAGGCCAATCAAGAAGCTGGGCGGCCCGACGGCCGTTCGGTTCATCAAGGACATCGCGGTGCGCTATGGCATGCCGAACAGCATCATCACGGACAACGGCACCAACTTCGCCAAGGGCGCGCTCGCGCAGTACTGCTCCGTCTCCGGCATCCGCCTCGACCTGGCGTCCGTTGCACATCCGTAGTCCAACGGCCAGGTAGAGCGGGCCAACGGCATCATCCTATCCGGCATCAAGCTGTGGCTCGTCGAGCCACTCGTCCGTTCCCCCGGCAGCTGGCTCGACGAGTTGCCGGCCGTCCTCTGGAGTCTCCGCACCACGCCAAACCGGTCAACCGGGTTCACCCCATTCTTCCTCGTCTACGGAGCAGAAGCCGTCATTCCGACTGACATCGAGTTTGACTCGCCGCGTGTCATGATGTACACGGAAGCCGAAGCTAAAGAAGCTCACGAAGACGGCGTCGACCTGCTTGAAGAAGCACGTCTCCTAGCGCTCAGTCGCTCGGTCATCTACCAACAAGGCCCGAGGCACTACCACAACAAGAAAATCAAGCCCCTCACCTTCTGAGAGGGAGACCTCGTCCTCCGGCTCGTCCAGCAGTAGACCGGCCAACATAAGCTGTCCTCCTCATGGGAGGGCCCCTTCATCGTCAGCAAGGCCCTATGCGATCGCAACGCGTACTACCTCATCGACGCCTGCAAGTCAAACAAGCGCAAGAGGGACACTGCTAGTGAAGAAACAACCCAGCCATGGAATGAGGAGCTCCTCCACTCGCTTTACAGTTAGCCGTATGCACGTATGTATCGTTGCCTTTTGTAACCATCTGAAAACTATGGGACCCCCGAACAACGCTCGGGGCTGCCCTTTTTTGCAACCAAGCTATTGTGTCCCCTACATTTTGTGCATTACTTTCCTCGTAAGCCAACCCGGCCGCCGGATCGACTCGCTCAACCCGGGTGCTGGCCGGTTTGGCAACCCGCCGCTTCCCTTAGCAGCTCCTGACGCGTCGGACCACCGCGGCCTCTCACTTCGCCCTAAGCCGCAAAACCGGCTTCGGCTGTTGGCTGGCAAGCACATGAGACCAGAGCACCAGCGCGCCTCGAGCACTAATCCAAGAACCGCCAGGTCATCCAACCCGGCCCTGCCACTTTAAAAGTCGTCGCACAACTCGCTGCTCGCCAACCCGGCCCCGCTGGATTGCCGCCAGCTGGCCCAGTGGGTGTATCGCTTGCGCTCAACGTCCCGAAAGGCTAAATATCGCGCGTTCCTCCCAAAGGCCGAACCCCTTGTCACAGACCGAAGCTTCGGCTGTCAAACTCGCGTGAGGGGGGGGACCCAAAGGGGGAGAAGTCGCAAGAAAAAAGGCTTCAAAGACAAAGAGCAAGAGTGCTGGCATCCACGAGGTTTTCTCTTGCTGCCGGGTCGCTCAACCCGGCCCCCGCCACTCTAAGCCGCCAAGCGACGGGCCGCCCGCCAACCCGGCCTTGCCGGGTTGCTGCCGGCCGGCCCAACTTGGCCTGGGCGAAGGCCTGGATCCGGTCCGCCCGCCC
This sequence comes from Triticum urartu, assembly GCF_056163025.1. Classification (NCBI taxonomy): domain Eukaryota; kingdom Viridiplantae; phylum Streptophyta; class Magnoliopsida; order Poales; family Poaceae; genus Triticum; species Triticum urartu. The sequence continues at coordinate 461,093,605 of NC_141874.1, read as the reverse complement.
TTGCAGGCGCCGGGTCATGGCGTTCATCGCCGCCTCCTCCTGGGTCAGGGGCCCGAAGAAGACCTTGCCGGCCCCGCTTCGCGCTGGCTGTGACCCGGCGGCCCGACGACCCCCGGGCTTGAGCACCAGGGCGCGCTCCGACACCGGCTCCGTGGGCCGGCTGGCTCGCGGCTCCACCACTAGGGGCGTCTCGCTCGCCGGCGCCCGGTCCGTCCCCGCCGGTGCCGTTCGCGACGCCTCCCCCAAGACGGCGTCACCGCCGCCTCCGCCGGCTCCCGCCCGCTCGACCACGTCGGTCCGCGGCGGGACACCATCCTCAACGACCACGACCTCCCGATCAAGGTCCATCATGTTGAAACGGCCATCGTGGCCGCGCTCCCCCTCCGATGACGGCACAAAGGCCGTCTCCACCGCCACCGTCCCTGCCGGCATCTCCGGCCATGCCGGTTCCTCGCTGGCTCTCGCCCACGCAGCCACGGCGCTAACCCAGGCCTAGGTCGACGCCGCCTCCAGCTTCGCCTCGGCCCGGTTCCGGTCTCGCCAGGGCAGGCCTTCGGCGTCGGACGGGTCCAGACCAAGGTCCGGATCCGCCGCCCCTCCTCCTCCTCGCCCCAGTCGACGGTGCCGAACCGGCTCCTTCGGAACGCGGCGCCCTCGGCGGATGCCGCGTCCGCCACCGCCACCGCCAGCGAGTAAATACAAGACAAGCAATGCTGCTCGACAACTCGGTCCGAGCTAGAAGAAAAGCTTACCCCGGCACCACCGGAACGGCGGGTCTCGCCGCCCTCTCCTACGGCGCGGCACGCCTCCTCTTGGCGGCCGGCTTCGCCACCCCGGCCGGGGCTCACGGTGCAACGTTGTCCTTCTCATGCGGCCACCTCGCCGCCGGTGCTCCCCGAGGCAACCCGGCCTCAACCACGCCGCCACCTCCTCCACTCGGCGCTGCATCAACGGCTCATGTCGGCACCTCGACCCAGCAACCCGGTGATTCAAAAAGAAAACACAAGAAAGCTCAAGGCTTACCAGCTCAGCGCCCCGCGCCCGCGTCGGCTGCCGCCTCCTCCCCTCCGCCGTGGGCCTCGGGCTCCTCTGAGGCAGCGTGCACCACCTGCGCCTCGTGCCCGGTCATAAGGATGCCGGATGGCGTTCAGAAGCACTTCCCGTGTTGCGTCGAGACGAACAAGAAGATAAGCGCCAGCAAAGAATGGAGACCAAGGACTCACTGAGGGTGCCGGGTTCACGCGACTGTACAGGACCTTCCCGAACTCCCAGTCGCCTTGGAGGTTGGCCTTGGAGATGTTGTTGACCCGGCGCGCAACCAGGTCCGCGCCCAGCCGCGTGTTCGCCATACAGTTGGGATCCTGGAGGCCGGTCATCTCCCCAATGAGATGGCTGCACTGCTGCAGCGGCAGCACCCGGTGGACGATGAAGGCAGTGATGAGGTCGGTGCCGGTGAGCCCCTTCCGCTCCTTCATCACCGACACCCACTCACACAGGTTGAGCACCTCCTGCGACGGGCATTTGGGGTAGTACCCCCAGTTCTGCTTCTCCTTCGGCGGCGAGTTGACGAAGGGGGGAAGGTTGATGCGGTCCGCGCCAAGGTTGCTGATGTAGAAGAAAGAGTTCTGCCACTTCTTGGAAGAATCCTCCAGCGGCATCTTCTAGCAGTCAGCGCCCGACCGCTTGGATATGACAGCGGCCCCGCACTCCGACATCTCCCCGGCCCTCGGCCCCTGCTGCCTCAAGGAGAAGAAGCGGACCCAGAGGTCGATCGAAGGTTCGACCCCCAGGCACCCCTCGCAGAGGGTTACGAAGCCGAACAGCTGCACAATGGCACCGACGCCCAGATGATGAGGCTGGAGCCCGAAGAACTCCAGGAAGTCACAGAAGAAGCCGCTCGCAGGAAGCCCGAACCCGCGCTCGAAGTGCGGGAGGAAGACGACCCGCTCCATGCCCTCGGGCCGCGGCTCCCGCCCGCCCCTCGGCGGGCGCGTAGCGACCTCCGTCTCCGACGACAGGCGCCTGGTGGTGCGGAGTTGGGCGATGTCCTCGAGGGTGACGGTCGAGACCATCCACGAGCCCGACGGCAGCGCCATCGACGAAGAAGCAAGAGAAGAAGAAGAAGGTGACCGCAAGGCTCTGCTCGAGGCAACGGGCGTCACAGCGCATGGCGTTCGCAAGCAGCAGAGGAAGGAAGACGAAGGCAGGAGGGCACATGTGCGAATGGTTTCCATCGCCCCCTCCTCGCCCCAATTTATAAGCCACGGTTCAAAACGTGGGGAAGTGGGATCGTTTGCGCTCGCCTCCCCCACTTCCCCGCAATAACTGCGCACATACACACGCAATAACTGCCTCGAGAATGGCAACCGACTCGCAGATGCCGCAATAAATCTGCGTGCGTGGGTCGTAGGCACGCGGCCCCGGGCCTCTGTGCGTCGCCCTGTCCTATCGCGTGTGTGGCCTGTCAGGCCCCTCCGGCTCTCGGACGCCATGTGCACCCGCGCGAAGCCTGAAAGATTGTCTCCAAAGATTCTGTGGACTCCGCAGTTTCCCACCACTGTCAAGAAGGCGCGATCCGACTTCTGGAAGCCGGCACATAGTGGGTGTTGCCGGACCCGACGACCTCAAGATTCACCTCCTTCAAAGGGGAAACTGCGAAGGCCTTTCCATCCAAAGACGGGGGACCTTCACAGCTTTGGGGACTACTGTCGGGGGATGAACCCCGGGCAGGCAACGGAACCCGGATCCTTTGAAAAAACAACGGGGCCGACATCGCCCCTCAAGACGGCTCGCGCTCGGCCAGGTCGCTCGACCCGGCCAAGCCCCCTCAACCCGGCCTAATCCGCAAGACTTCTCCAACAAGATAGCCCAAGGCGGCCGAATCCGGCGCACCCAGACTTATCCAACAAGCCAACTCCCCTTGGCGTGTACTCCAACCCGGCCAAGGGTCAGCGGCCGTCCCATCCCAGCCGTACGATTGGACGAGTCGCCACCAACTGATGACCGAAGCCACAGTGCCCCGCCCATGCCTTTGGTTAGCCAGACAAGGCAACAATGCCCCCACCTACCCGCTGACCAGGCTCGACGTGGCAGCAGTGCACCCGACGTCACCCATGACGCCAACAAGCGGCGACCTGATGGAGCGCCACTGTAGCCGGCTCAACTCGGCCACGCCCCGACGATCGACAAGACAGCCAACAGTGCCCCGGTACCTGGTGGGTACCGTGCCCGGGGAACCCAGCGAGACCTAGTACCCAGCGGGTCCCAGCACCGGGTTCCTAGATGCTGACAACCTTGTAACATTACCATTGTACCCCTAGGGGGTTGACCTATAAACCCCCCCAGGAGCCCTCATGCATACGGGCAAGCAGAACAACAAGAATGATAGCATACACACAACAAACTAGACTAGCCACATCGGGAGAGGGAGTAGCCTAAGCCTTGGCTCGCCCTTCTTCCTCCCCCATACAGCTCTAGGAGCAACCTTGTACTATAACGTATTAACCACACTCGGCAGGACTAGGGGTGTTATCTCTCCGGAGAGCCCCGAACCTGGGTATGTCTTGCGTCCCGCGCTCGCTGATGCCGACCTCGCCTCTGAAGCCCACCAGTGCCCTCGAGCCTCCTCCTCTCTTTAGCCATCCCATGGCATCTGCCGTGCGCCCACCACGACAACAAGGCCACTTCGTCGTCGTCTCGCTACTCTTCATGCGGATGCATCGGCCACCCCATGATGCCCCGACGGCCTTCCCTATCGTCCGACCACCACCTATGCCTATGCACCCGAGGTGTTTGATGGAATGCCCTCAAAGAGAAGAAGAAGGTCCGAGAGCGATGACCATGCTGACGGGTGGGCCCTTTGTCCAACTTAATGATCAACAATCAGTGCGACCAATCTGTGCCATGTTAGTTCTTATGGCGGGCTTGGTAGGGCAGAAAATGGAATTAATTTGAGGTAGATATTTTGGGTGGCCAAGAAATGTGGTACAATTCCGGAATTAAAGTTAGAATATGATGCTTTTTTTGCAATTCACTCGACACGAGTAGGCTGGTTTATTGCCAAAGGTTTGTATCAGCCCTTTGTTGCTTCTTATCGCTTGAGGCCACAATGTTTAGAGGGAGGGAGGGGGGGGGGGGGGTTACATAGGTATATATATTACGGAAACTCATTGGGGCATGCATGCATGTGCGTCATCTATTTTCGTTAAGATTGGTGCACTAGTTTATGTCATTAACCCTTAATAGTTGCACTGAGATCCATGTATGCCAACTTCTGGCAGAGTTGCATGCATCACCTACCCCACCTCTCATATTTTTTAATTTTATCTTAAAATCGAATCTATTTTATTTTTTGAACCAAAAGTTCAAATTATGTTTCATTCACATATTTGTGTTCGTTGAAATGAGTCTTTTGAATAAGACCAATTTTGAATACATTTAGACACTTTTTTCAATCTTACCAAGTTACAGATATTAAAACATGTTAATCGTAATATTAAGTTTTACAAACTTATCATTTGTTCTATCAAGTTTTACTAGTTGAAACTTCCGGAAGTTTTCAAAAACTTGTCAAAACTTTGGAGCCCCACATGGTTTTAAGTTTTAGTTAAAAGTTTCAACTATTAAAACTTAGCAAAATTTAAAAACGTGTCAAATGTATTCAGAATTTCTCTTCTAAAAATGTATTCAAAATTGGTCTTATTTCAAAGCCCTAGTCAGAGAGAACATGATTGTTGAAAACATAATATAAATTAGACTCTTGATTCAAAAGATATATTAGAAAAATATATGATATGTGGGGTGGGTGTGGACATGCACTCTTTGCAAGTTATACCAAAAGCTGCATGCATGCAGTAATTAAGCTCTAACCATAAAACAACTTCTCAAAGCTTCACGTAATCATATGACTACATGCATGTGTGCTTGATGACTCCCACCTAGTGAGTCGGGCCGTGGGCCCCATGTTTGTTTCTCCCTGGGCCAGTTAGGACAGCCCATAATGATTACAAGGGAGAACCGAAAGACTTGATGTGTATTCCAAGATGACGGATCCCTGTAGGACTCGACCTCCCTATACATAGACAACTAGGATCCTGTAACCCTAGCCCTCCCGGTACCTATATAAATCGAGGGGTCCGGCTCGTAGACAACACACTACAATCTCATGGTGGATTACCTATACGTTGTACACCCCGACATAATAATACAATCAGAGCAAGACATAGGGTATTGTCTTCTTGGAGAGCTCACACCTGGGTTAAACCTTGTGTCCTTGTTACCCTCGTTCCAAGACATCTAGCTTAGGATCCCCTACCTCGAGATCTTCTAGATTTAACTCTGTCAATGGTAGCCCATGCATGTCTTGTTGGGTGATCATCATGGATCGACGAGGGCCAGGATCAACGAGCACGTTGGGGCCAGAGCCACCTTTGTTCCCAGCCAGTTGTTCGCCTTCGATGGCTTCGCCAACTTGGATGGCCACCTCAACTAAGTTGAGTCACTCGCTCCAGGCTGGACCATCAGGTTCTACAACATGAAGTGCACAACGAATTGCGGTGGTGAGCTGATCTTCACAAACTGGGCGTTGTGCCAAGCCAAGAAGCTGCGCGAGCCGCTTGACCCAATCCCAATGTTCGATCAGGGTCAGGATGAATGTGAGAATCTTCTCTCGGGGTCGACCTCAGATCTAACCCCAAAGCCGCTTACCATGGTCGAGATGTTAGATCAGGTTATGGCTGAGCACGAGAACCCAAGGACAATGTCAGATCAGATCTCAGAGACATTTCCCCCGGTTGTCATTTTGGATCAAGGTCAGGAGGAATATTTGATTCTTTTCCAAGGCCAATGTTAGATAAGACCTCGAAGCCACCCTCCTTATCGCTGCATCGAGCCGAGGTTCGGAAGAGCGTGAGAAACTTCTTCTAAACGAGATTTTGGATCGGTTTTAAAAGCTCGCAACATCGGAGGACCCGACCTCGGTGTATGATCGGATATGGGAGTCTAGGGAGAGGTCATATTTTTTGGCTCACCCACCACCCATATTGTTGCTAACATCGAAAACCTAACCATCCCCCGAGAAGATTATATCCATGCTACAGCATTGAACTTGGAAAATACAGCTGACGGTGTCCTGGACTAGGGGGTACTCAACACGTCATCTCTCGATCTGTTAGATTGGGCCAAGGACCCCCATGGCCATATACTCATGGGCCAGTTCGGACAGCTGCCGCATACATGGAAGATTCCACAAGACTTGGTGATCAAGACAAGGACTCCTCCCCACCGGCGTATTCGGCTAGGACTCTTGTTATCCTAGACCATTGGTGCATTATATAAACCGAGGCCAGGCTACTCGATAGAGAACATATACAACAATCATAATCATAGGCTAGCTTCTAGGGTTTAGCCTCTACGATCTCGTGGTAGATCAACTCTTGTAACCCCCTATACTCATCAATATAAACAAGAGCAGGACATAGGGTTTTACCTCCATCAAGAGGGCCCGAACCTGAGTAAGCATCGTGTCCCCTATCTCTTGTTACCCATCGATCCATGATACACAGCTTGGGACCCCCTACCCAAGATCTGCCGGTTTTGACACTGACAATGGTGCTTTCATTGAGAGTTCGGCTGTGTGATCGGCAAAGGATCAATGGCTTGCCCGCAGATCAACTGCGACGCCGGCATCTTCGTCGCCGGCTCGACTGGTCACCTCGGCTCGACCGAGGACCGCGCTCCATCTCCGATCGTCATGTTCGGACGGGGGCCTTCATCAACATCAACTCCGATCTCTATCAAGATCCTGGAGGAATCATTCATGGAGCTTAGGGGCTCAACGTCAATATTGCCCTCGGGCGACCGTGCTGTTTTTTCCGAACAGCGAACTTGTATCCGCTGCCACCGCCTCCTCGAGCATTGCTTTGAAGATTCCTTTTGTGGAATTGTGCGGAATTGAGTCTACAACAACCATGCAAAATTTCATCGAGTTCCGATGGAGGAATCTCCGGCAATCTACAATATACCGGAGCCCTGTCAAATCTAGACGGGAATCTAGATGAGTTTGGGCGTGGTCTCCAGCACCTACCTCGGTCGTTCTTTGAAAGATCCAACCGTTGATCGGCTGCGGAATTCCCATATCTACCATCGCTCCAAATTTCAGCTCGATCCGACCGTCCAAACTCTGGGAACCTTCCAATTGGTGCATCACTTTTCAGATCTGTTTTCTGCGCGAATACGGATCCGACCCGAATTCATGTTTCTTTATGAACATGATATGGGACAACCTTCTTAAAGGAATTTGCTCCTAGGGTATTGTGCACTATTTTTAAACATGTGCCCATAAAATTTTAAGCCTCCTCTGAGGTAATCTTCACTATCATGCTGGTGTCAAACCAGTCCGGCAATACTGCTCCACGGCTGCCGACCTGCGCTAGACACATCGTCGCCTTTTGAGCCAAGCTCAACTTCTTCGAATCATCATCTCACGCGAGCAAACAAGAGTTCGGAATCACCAAGGATAAATCATCACCAACATCGCCGCCCCACGGATTACATGGAGCGGGAACACACGCATCGCCGCATGGTCACTTCATCAAACCGGCATTGACCGGGTCACAAGTTACGACCTGCGTCGGCATGGCCGCACTGTTGCCTCTTCAAGCCGTGTCCATCATGCCGAACTGCTTCAACACCTCGGCTGACATGGCAGCTGCAACGTCTCCTTACCGACCTGCTCCGTCTCCTTGGCTAGACCGAGGGCTTCACCATCTCTTCATCAACTTACTTCGGAGACTTCGGCGTCACCAGCCGACCAGCTTCATCACATAAGCTGGACCACGGGCTTTTTCTCGACGAGCCAACCTTTGCTAGCATCGCCATGCCACCGCTTCATCACCCATCAGGCAATGGGTGTGCGGATCGAGCCCTAATTTTGGGAGTAACCTTTCTCCAGATTGCTACAACAGATAAACCAGGTGCTATTAATCGCAGTATTTTTTCTTGATTGGGTTTATTTTTCCCAAGGAATTATTACTCCGGTTTGTTTCATCATCTATACACAGGTTTATCAAATGGTGGTTGTATTAACAACGGTGGCGTGGTGGTTCGGTCAGTTTCCGTATACAGTTCGGCGAATGCCGCATCCGGAACTCAGACCGGCCTGCGAGTTTGGGCTTGGCTACGCCTTCACCGCGTCATGCCGACGTCCTGCATCGACATGACTTCGACGCCAGGCCACATCTCCTTTAATAAATTATTTTTTCAAAAAGCAATTATCCTTTTTGGACTGCACTATTTTATGTGTGTAGGTGATCAACTTCGACCGCGTCACGTGGTCTCTTCGGCAAGCCGACGCCGTCGTCCTAATCGGCGTAAATCGGCCCGTGTGATCACCTTGTTGGTCGTATTGCCATACTGACGTATTCGGTTGCCTCGGGGACTTCAGCATCGCCAAGAGAGCTCCACCTCATCGAGTGTTCGGCGCACATGCCATATTTCTTTTATTACTCACTTTGCATAAATTATTTATTATGCAACATTTTTTTATTATTCCTATTATCTCCGTCTTGCACTATTTTCTGTGCACAGGTAGATAATCCGGGCAGCGCTGTCACCGCGGTGTATCGATGTACCACGTCACCTCGGCTGATCGGGAGCTTCGTCATCACTTCATTAACACATGCTGGGGGCTTCGGCGTCACACTGCTGGCCTGCTCTGTCGCCGCGGTCAGACTGGGGTTTTCACCTCGCCCATCGACTATGCTGTGTCACCACTTCATCAAGCCGAGTTCTTTACTCGGACATCTCGGGACCGGCTTGGGGGCTGGGATCTCGTCCCGCCACAATCTCAGCCTGCATCATCAACATCAAAACACATTAACCAGCTAAGTTGCCTTCATTCTCAAAGTTTTAAATTTTGAACTTGTGTACGGTTCGACCAAGCATTATACTTTTTTGGAAAAAAATTGCTTGTAAAAAATTTCCTTGTCCAAACTTTGTTTGTGACGCACAAATTCAAATACCCCGTTTATTTGGGGGCTTCCTTTATGAAGCTTTTCCTCTTGCATATGATTATACTTGTACGGCTTCGTTCCTTGTTCGTGTATTATGCCACAATATGCACCATATTGACTTAAGCGATTTGCAAGCTGGGTTGCTTGGCTCCTGTGCTTACCCCTACGTTCCCGATTGTTCGGCTAGGGAGTAAAGGGGGCACCTCTGCGATTGTCACGACCGGGTCCTCCGAGCTCTGACCTTAGACTGGGTGAAGCCGAAAGCTAGCGCTCTTATTGTTTTCAATCATGGTCGGCACACAACGGAACTCATAAGTACAAAAAATCTATTGCACAAGTCTCATAGTAATAATGAGCACCGAAGAAAGGTATCGGTGGGGGTACTATTTTCTTCGAAGATGCTTCTTACACTTCGTCTATAATATGGCATAAGTTCCCTGAGCGTGCTTTGTCTGTTACAGCCTTATGGCCCGGTTGCCTGGTTATCGGAAATACTGTTGATATTCTCGACATGTGGAGTACATAACACTTTTCGGTCCTTGACCGAAGAGCGAGAAGCCGACGGTCGGTTAAGACGCGTTTAAAGTTCGGGTGAACAAAGATATGATATTAGTACTTCGGCACATACAATCATTATACATAAAATTCTTTTACCCAAGTCACTTGGGGGCTCTTAAATTTATATGAGCCATTTTATAATAAGTGTTCTTCTTCCTAGTTGTTGCAAAGTTTTTATTACTATTATTATTCACCACTCCTTTTTTCGACACGAGTGTGTGGTCACTAGCCGGGGAGCCTAATTTCTCTCTCAAAGCCGCTAGAGTTTAGTTTGCTAAACTGGCCTAATGAGAAGTACTCCGCCTTCGGGATATGAGGTTGAAGTCGTAGGCTGACCCGCTTGGAGTCTTGAGATAGGATGTGTCATGTTAAAGCACGACAAAAGCACTCTTTTTTTCTAAGACCAATTTTCGGATTGGCACCAAACAATTGATCTTGTTCGGACGTCATGTTTTTACTGACGTTTTTTGGTTTTCCAAGCTTTTGGCACTTTTAAACTATTTGTGTGTTTTCAGCACAAGTCTTGCAGTGCAACACCGGACACCTTTAGAGATTATGCAAAAACATTCTCGGATATTGCTATATATGCATCAATTTCGAATTGTGTCTTCGGTCAATAGTTGGGTTGCCCGGATCCTATGCTTGCCTCCTACGTTCCGCTTTGTTCGGCTAGGTGTGCAAAGGGAGAACCACTGCGATTATGCTTCCAGCTCACATGGTTAAGCACCTAAGTGGAGAAAGCCGAAAACTGACTGTCACAATAAGCGTAAACTGGTCAGCGATCCGATGACGATGTTAAATGACGGGTCATTCATAACAATGGCCGAAGTGTTTACGACTTGACCTCGACTGTCACCGAACACTACCGGGGGCTATTAACTGGCCTCCCGAACTAAATCCTCGATATTTTACTCTTACATTAGAGCTGAGGTTTCATGATCATGGTTAGCATGACAACCCAAAGAAAGGAACCGCTAGCGGGACTATTTTCTTTGGAAGACATTTCTTATGTTAAACAGTAATATAACATATCTCTCTGCGTACCTTTGTTTATAAAACCGTATGGCCAGTTTGCCTCATTTGTCGTAAATCTTTGCCCTCATAAAGGCTTTATAAAGTAGGACAAACACTCCTCGACTACTGGCCGAGGAGGTTGAAGCTGATGGTCGGTCAACAAAGTTTTGTACAATGCGGATTCGAGCATTCATGACGTAAAGTACTTGGATACATAGAGTCATTACACATAATTTGTGATTTTACTATGGATATCGATCCTTAATTCGGCCACCCGTGCCCGCATTAAGGCTCGGGGGCTACTGGGCTTCCGGCTTATTATTTACAAATATTAAAGGGGCACATCGATCCCCTGATCTGGTGTTGCCACCCGACCAGTGTCTCGGGGGCTACTGCATTGCCTGTCCAATGCATAAAATTTTAAGTGCAATACAGTTTCCAAGGAGATTTTGATCCCCAGGTTGGTCGGCCGCACCCAACCTGAGTCTCAAGGACTGAGCACGCCACTTTTTGTGTCCCGAAGTATTCTGCCGAGCTAGGACTTGATCCCCAAGCCGATTTGGCAAATCAACCTGAGTCTCAGCGGCTACTGGGATCAGCGGTCTTACGTCATCCTTCAGGTGCATCTCAGGTTTTAGACCGATACACACCTTGAGGGCTACTGGCATATATATCTCAGCAGAGAATAAATTGCACCAATCAAAAATATTGACAAAAGTTCGGCCCACAGTCGGGGTGGTGCACCACCTCGAAGCAGTCCGGCATAAAGCTTGGGCGCTAGTGGCTGGCTCCATAGAGGGCATTTCCGGCATTAAGCTCGGCTAAACTCCTTCAACTTTTTTGAACCAAGGTGATTTATGACAGTCCGGCATTGGAGCTTGGACATAGTCCGGCGTTGGAGCTCGGATACAGTCCGGCGTTGGAGCTCGGATACATTCCGGTGTTGGAGCTCGGAAGCGGTCCGGCATTGGTGCTCGTCTGCAAAAGATACCTCAAATGCAGTCCGGTGTTGGAGCTCGGACGCAAGAGGACACTGCCTCCCGGGAACAACTTCAAACCCGAGGTGTGGCATAAAAATAACAAGGCATTGATAAAGGCCGGAAACTTAAAGGGGCTCCTCGGATACCCGACGTATAAACTCGTCGAATGCATTTCGGCGATCCTCAAGATCGAAGATGAGAAGATTTGTTGAACCAGTTTTCAAGACCGACAACCGAAGATGAAGAATAGTTCGGAAGAATCGAGGAGCGTCCCTAACTTGAAGACCGGTTCAGGGGGCTACTGACGATGTCCTGGACTAGGGGGTACTCAACACGTCATCTCCCGATCTGTTAGATTGGGTTGAGGACCCCCATGGCCGTATACTCATGGGCCAGTTCGGACAGCTGCCGCATACATGGAAGATTCCACAAGACTTGGTGATCAAGACAAGGACTCCTCCCCACCGGCGTATTCGGCTAGGACTCTTGTTATCCTAGGCCATTGGTGCATTATATAAACCGAGGCCAGGCTAGTCGATAGAGAACATATACAACAATCATAATCATAGGCTAGCTTCTAGGGTTTAGCCTCTACGATCTCGTGGTAGATCAACTCTTGTAACCCCTATACTCATCAATATAAACAAGAGCAGGACATAGGGTTTTACCTCCATCAAGAGGGCCCGAACTGGGTAAGCGTCGTGTCCCCTGTCTCTTGTTACCCATCGATCCATGATACACAGCTTGGGACCCCCTACCCGAGATCTGCCAGTTTTGACACCGACAACAGCCCCATATACGTCCGCAAATGCGCCTGGGCATGTCCCTCTTATGTTGTGCCCGACAGCGACACAACTCAAATCCAAACTCTCAAATTCATGAAAATCCATGAATGTTCATCATACATGTGAATGTCGCACATGAATAACAAATGTTGGTAGCGAAAATACATAGTTCAAACATAAAATTTATTTTAAGTGCACAAACATTAGTTCTTTGGTTTGCATCATAGGTCCACATATGCTACATAAGATCACTGAGTAGCTGCGAATGCATGTGATGATCTCGAAGATTCTGATGCATCTAGAGAAAATTCATAAGATGATCTGCTTCTTGTTGTTCCGAAATGTGTTGTTCTCCTGACACCTCAAAATCACTGGTTTGGGCTACCCCGTCAACCTTGTCGCGGACAATCATATTGTGTAAAATGACACATGTCATTAGTTTCCACGAAGTCTATGATTCCCACATCATTGCAGTTCCACGAAAAAATCTCCAATGAGCTTGGATCACTCTGAATGCCCTCTCCACATACTTCCTAGCTGCTTAATGCGCTGTTGCAAAGTGGCTTTGTTTGTTGCCTTGGGGTTCGGATATGGTCTTCACAAATGTTGCCCACTGATGATAGATAACATCAGCAAGATAGTACCCCTTTGTAGTCACGACCATTGACAATGTAGTTGCATGGTGTCGATTTCCCATTACAAAGTCTCCTGAACACGGAGATCACTGAAGAAGATTGATGTCGTCGTGAGAACCAGACATTCCAAAAAATTCATGCCAAATATCCACTGCTTCCAATATGATGGTGGTCTCTTTGGTGTGACTTTGGTACTTACCGTGCAAACCTTTGGGGTAGTTCTTTCATTGCCAATGCGTGCAATCAATTGAACTGAGCATACCTGAAAAACCTCTTGCCTCTTCAATAGCCAACAACTTTTCTGTATCCTACACATTTGGTTCTCTCAGATACTCTGGTCCAAACACTTACATCATGGCATGGGCAAACTTGACAGTGTTCTTCAAGCATGTGCTCTCCCCATCCGGACCATCTCACCAACAGTATTGGCGGCGGTACCAAGTGCAAGTATCCTCAGAGCAACCGTGCATTTATCCGCAACAATCCCCGATGAGCTTGAAGCAGGGATTGTGTGACTCCACTCTCTCCACCATGCTCAAGAACAATGGTTTGCACATACGGACCATCGATGAAACCATGGTTCATCGAGGAAAGTTGGGTTGAGAGCAAAGTAGTAGTTGTAGAGTAGTCGTGCTCTAGAGACCCTATCCTGGTTCACAACTCTTCTCCCTTCGACCAAACCCTTGAAGTTGAGAATGTGCTCCACCTCCTGGTCCATTTCCTGTTGGATGCTCATTTAAAAAAAAATAAAAGGTGGCTCAAGGCCGACCTTATATTTCAAAACAGGCTTAAAAGCCTGTGAAAGTAACATGTTACATTAAACTTGTGAGATGCACCTAGGTGCAAGGTCACAAGGGGAGGAGTGAAAGAGAAAAGGTGGGAGATTGGCAAGGATTACAGGAGGAGGGAGAAAACAACAAAATAGGCAGATTAGGCACTAATTAGGTTGCACCAGGCAAGGAGGTCAGTCTTGTCTTACTGCTTGTTTGCCATATTGCTCCAAAGATGGAGTAGATCAGCTGTATAGTATTTGGAGTATGCCTTAGACCATGTATTTGAATGAAAGACTCTATCATTCCGGGCATGCCATGCAGTGATGGCGCATGCAACAAAAGCTACATTCCATTTGTGTGTGAAAGGCAGCCGCTTGCCTGCTTGCTCAACAAAGGATAAAATGTCAGATGATGCGCATGCCAGGGATCCCAGCATCAGCTTGTTCCATAGGACAGAGGCTGCCCAGCAATGTAACACAAGGTGATCAATGCTCTCCACAACGGGGCAAGCATAGCAGTCAGCAAATGGTGCGATGGCAGACCAACCTTTCCTGAACATGTTACCCCGAGTGTTAAGCCGACCCCAGAAAGCTAACTACAGGAAAGTTCTATGCTTGAGGGGGATCAACGAGTCCCAAACCCAGGCCTCGGCTGAAGACTTGACCCCACGAAAAGTGAGTAGCTGATAGAAATAACTGGTGCTTATGTGATTGCAATTGCAGGCCACTGATGGTGATCGAATATCCTTAGTTGTACTGTTGGGAGCCACCTCCTGTAGAAGATGATTAAGGACCGTTAACTCTGTCATGGCTGTTTGGGTTAAATTTGGATGAAGCTGCACCACCCAGGACCCTTGGCAGAATTGGGACTGAACAGAGCAAGATGGGCTTCTGGCGAAGGAAAAAAGCACCGGGAAAATCTCCCTCAACCTGCCAGCCTGGAGCCACTGATCATGCCAAAAGGAAAATAGATCACCAGAGCCCAACACACAGCATGACGAATTGATCACCAAAGGAATGCGCTCCTTAAACCCTCTCCACATAGAAGTGTCTCTTCTGCCACCATTGTGAGGTAGCATTCTTGTAGTATTGTGCAGCAAACCATTGGTAGCAGGGAACCTCAGAGAACTGTGGAATTCTGGTGACGAACTTGCATAACATCGCCTGATTATGTGCATGCAGGTTGCGGACGCCCAAGCCCCCATTAGCACGAGGGAGAGTAGCTTTGTCCTAGGCCACAAGGCACTGCCCCCCTTGACCTTGTTCGTGCCCTGCCAAAAGAAAGCTCGCAGAAGACTGTCCAAAGAATCAATGGATTCCTTAGGCCAAGGGAAACAAGACATGAAATAACTCGGGATGCCAGCAAGGACAGAATTGATGAGAGTAAGCCTCCCACCCATGGATAGGAAGGTAGCCAGCCATCCAGAGAGTCTCCGATCCACCTTATGGATGACAGGGAGTAGCATGCCATGTGTAAGCTTGCGCAGAGACAACGGCAGCCCAAGGTAAGTGCAAGGAAAGGCAGAGATAGGGTAGCCAAAGAGTTGGGCAATCTCAGCAGCCACACATGCATCCATCGAGACAGGTACTAGTGTGCTCTTGTGAAAGTTGATCATCAGCCCGGAGAAGTCTGAAAAATAGGTGAGGATGCTCTTGATTACAGACGCATGTTGCATGTCCCCCCGGAAAAGAATCAACGTGTCGTCCGTGTATTGCAGTACCGGGAAGAAGCTGTCTGAGCCTAGGGGGTGCAGTAGGGTACCCTCCTGGAAGTGTTGGCAGCATAACCTCTGCAGCACGTCTGCAACCAAGATGAAGAGATGCGGGTGTTGGGAAACGTAGTAATTTCAAAATTTTCCTACGCACACACAAGATCATGGTGATGCATAGCAACGAGAGAGGAGAGTATCGTCCATGTACCCTCGTAGATCGTAAGTGGAAGCGTTATGAGAACGCGGTTGATGTAGTCATACGTCTTCACGATCCGACCGATCCAATTACCGAACGTACGGCACCTCCGAGTTCAGCACACGTTCAGCTCGATGACGCCCACAAACTCCGATCCAGCAGAGCTTCACAGGAGAGTTCCGTCAGCACGACGGCGTGATGACGGTGATGATGTTGCTACCGACGCAGGGCTTCTCCTAAGCACCACTACGATATGATCGAGGTGTATTATGATGGAGGGGGCACTGCACACGGCTTGGAACAATCAACTTGTGTCCCCTAGGGTGCCCCCTGCCCCCGTATATAAAGGAGCAAGGGGGGAGGCCAGCCGGCCCTTGCAGGGCGCGCCAGGAGGAGGAGTCCTCCTCCTAGTAGGAGTAGGACTCCCCTTTCCTACTCCTACTAGGAGGGGGAAATGAAGGAGGAGAGGGAGAAGGAAAGGGGGGCGCCGCCCCCTTCCCTAGTCCAATTCGGACCAGAGGGGGAGGGGCGCGCGGCCTGCCCTGGCCGGCCCTCTCTCTCTCTCCACTAAGGCCCATGTGGCCCATTATTTCTCCCGTGTGGGGGGGGGTTCCGGTAACCCTCTGGCACTTCGGTTTTCTCCGAAATCACTTGGAACACTTCCGGTATCCGAATATAGTCGTCCAATATATTAATCTTTATGTCTCGACCATTTCAAGACTCCTCGTCATGTCCGTGATCACATCTAGGACTTCGAACTACCTTTGGTACATCAAATCACATAAACTCTTAATACCGATCGTCACCGAATGTTAAGCGTGCAGACCCTACGGGTGCGAGAACTATGTAGACATGACCGAGACACATCTCCGGTCAATAACCAATAGCGGAACCTGGATGCTCATATTGGCTCCTACATATTCTACGAAGATCTTTATCGGTCAAACCGCATAACAGCATACGTTGTTCCCTTTGTCATAGGTATGTTACTTGCCCGGGATTCGATCATCGGTATCTCAATACCTAGCTCAATCTCGTTACCGGCAAGTCTCTTCACTCGTTTCGTAATGCATCATCCCGCAACTAACTCATTAGTTGTATTTCTTGCAAGGCTTATAGTGATGTGCATTACCGAGAGGGCCCAGAGATACCTCTCCGACAATCGGAGTGACAAATCCTAATCTCGATCTATGCCAACTCAACAAGTACCATCGGAGACACCTGTAGAGCACCTTTATAATGACCCATTTATGTTGTGACGTTTGGTAGCACACAAAGTGTTCCTCCAGTGATCGGGAGTTGCATAATCTCATAGTCATAGGAACATGTATAAGTCATGAACAAAGCAATAGCAACAAACTAAACGATCATCGTGCTAAGCTAACGGATGGGTCAAGTCAATCACATCATTCTCTAATGATGTGACCCCGCTTATCAAATGGAAACTCTTTGTCCATGGCTAGGAAACTTAACCATCTTTTATTAACGAGCTAGTGAAGTAGAGGCATACTAGTGACACTCTGTTTGTCTATGTATTCACACATGTACTAAGTTTCCGGTTAATACAATTCTAGCATGAATAATAAACATTTATCATGATATAAGGAAATATGAATAACCACTTTATTATTGCCTCTAGGGCATATTTCCTTCAGTCTCCCACTTGCACTTGAGTCAATAATCTAGTTCACATCGTCATGTGACTTAATACCAATAGTTCACATCTTTATGTGATTAGTTCACATCTCCATGTGACTAAAACCCAAAGGGTTTACTAGAGTCAACAATCTAGTTCACATCGCTATGTGATTAACACCCAAAGAGTGATCATGTTTTGCTTGTGAGAGAAATTTAGTCAATGGGCCTGCCACATTCAGAGCTGTATGTATTTTGCAAATTTTCTATGTCTACAATGCTTTGCACGAAGCTACTCTAGCTAATTGCTCCCACTTTAAATATGTATCTAGATTGATACTTAGAGTCATCCATATCGGTGTCAAAGCTTGCATCGACGTAACTCTTTACGATGAACTCTTTGTCACTTCCATAACCGAGAAACGTTTCCTTATTTCACTAAGGATATTTTTGACCGATGTCCAGTGATCCACTCCTGGATCACTATTGTACCCTCTTGCCAAACTTATGGTGAGGTGCACAATTGGTCTGGTACATAGCATAACATACTTTATAGAACCTATGACTGAGGCATAGGGAATGACTTTTCATTCTCTTTCTATTTTCTGCTGTGGTCGGGCTTTGAGTCTTTACTCAACTTCACACCTTGCAACACAGGCACGAACTCCTTCTTTGACTGTTCCATTTTGAACTACGTCAAAATCTTACCAAGGTATGTACTCATTGAAAATATATCAAGCGTCTTGATCTATCTCTATAGATCTTGATGCTCATTTGTAAGTAGCTTCACCGAGGTCTTTCTTTGAAAAACTCCTTTCAAACACTCCTTTATGCTTTCCAGAAAATTCTACATTATTTCTGATCAACAATATGTCATTCACATATACTTATCAGAAATGTTGTAGTGCTCCCACTCACTTTCTTGTAAATACAGGCTTCACCGCAAGTCTGTATAAAACCATATGCTTTGATCACTTTATCAAAACATATATTCCAACTCCGAGATGCTTGCACCAGTCCATAGATGGATCGCTGGAGCTTGCTCACTTTGTTAGTACCTTTAGGATCGACAAAACCTTCTGGTTGCATCATATACAACTATACTTTAAGAAATCCTTTAAGGAATGCAGTTTTGACATCCGTTTGCCAGATTTCATAAAATGCAGCAACTGCTAACATGATTCGGATAGACTTTTAAGCATCAATACAAGTGAGAAAATCTCATCATAGTCAACACCTTGAACTTGTCGAAAACATTTTGCGACAATTCGAGCTTTGTAGATAGTAACACTACTATCAGCATTCGTCTTCCTCTTGAAGATCCATTTATTCTCAATGAGTCACTGATCATCGAGCAAGTCAATGAAAGTCCATACTTTGTTCTCATACATGGATCCCATCTCAGCTTTCATGGCCTCAAGCCATTTTGCGGAATCTGGGCTCATCATCGCTTCCTCATAGTTCGTAGGTTCGTCATGGTCTAGTAACATGACTTCCAGAACATGAATACCGTACCACTCTGGTGTGGACTATACTTTGGTTGACCTACGAGGTTCGGTAGTAACTTGATCTGAAGTTTCATGATCATCATCATTAGCTTCCTCACTAATTGGTGTAGGAATCACTGGAACTGATTTCTGTGATGAACTACTTTCCAATTCGGGAGAAGGTACAATTACCTCATCAAGTTCTACTTTCCTCCCACTCACTTCTTTCAAGAGAAACTCCATCTCTAGAAAGGATCCATTCTTAGCAACAAAATATCTTGCCTTCGGATCTGTGATAGAAGGTGTACCCAACAGTATCCTTTGGGTATCCTATGAAGACACATTTCTCCGATTTGGGTTCGAGCTTATCAGTTTGAAACTTTTTTTCTCATAAGCATCGCAACCCCAAACTTTAAGAAACGACGGCTTAGGTTTGCCAAACCATAGTTCATACGGTGTCGTCTCAACAGATTTAGATGGTGCCCTATTTAACGTGAATGCAGCTGTCTCTAATGCATAACCCAAAACGATAGTGGTAAATCGGTAAGAGACATCATAGATCGCACCATATCCAATAAAGTACGGTTATGACGTTCGGACACACCATTACGCTGTGGTGTTCCAAGTGGCGTGAGTTGCGAAACTATTCTGCATTGTTTCAAATGAAGACCAAACTCGTAACTCAAATATTCTCCTCCACGATCAGATCACAGAAACTTTATTTTCTTGTTACGATGATTTTCCACTTCACTCTAAAATTCTTTGAACTTTTCAAATGTTTCAGACTTATGCTTCATCAAGTAGATAAACCCATATCAGCTCAAATCATCTATGAAGGTCAGAAAATAATGATATCTGCCGCGAGCCTCAACACTCATTCGACTGCATACATCAGCATGTATTATTTCCAATAAGTCAGTTGCTCGCTCCATTGTTCTGGAGGACGGAGTCTTAGTCATCTTGCACATGAGGCATGGTTCGCAAGCATCAAGTGATTCATAATCAAGTGATTCCAAAAGCCCATCAGCATGGAGTTTCTTCATGCACTTTACACCAATATGACCTAAATGGCAATGCCACAAATAGGTTGCACTATCATTATTAACTTTGCATATTTTGGCTTCAATATTATGAATATGTGTATCACTACGATCGAGATTCAATAAACCATTTACCTTGGGTGTATGACCACAGAAGGTTTTATTCATGTAAACATAATAACAATTATTCTTTGACTTAAATGAATAACTGTATTGCAATAAACATGATCCAATCATATTATGCTCAACGCAAACACAAAATAACATTTTTAGGTTCAACACTAGTCCCGAAGGTAAAGGGAGTGTGCGATGGTGATCTTATCAACCTTGGAATCATTTCCAACACACATCGTCACCTCATCCTCAACTAGTCTTTGTTTATTTTGCAACTCCCGTTTCGAGTTACTACTCTTAGCAACTAAACTAGTATCAAATACCGAGGGGTTTGCTATAAACACTAGTAAAGTACACATTAATAACATGTATATCAAATATACCATTGTTCACTTTGCCATCCTTCTTATCCACCAAGTATCTAGGGCAGTTCCACTTCCAGTGACCATTTCCTTTGCAGTAGAAGCACTCAGTTTCAGGCTTGGGTCTAGCTTTGGGCTTCTTCACGGGAGTGGCAACTTGCTTTCCATTCTTCTTGAAGTTCCCTTTCTTTCCCTTGCCCTTTTACTTGAAACTAGTGGTCTTGTCAACCATCAACACTTGATGCTTTTTCTTGATTTCTACCTTCACCGATTTTAGCATCGTGAAGAGCTTTGGGAATCGTTTCTGTTATCCCTTGCATATTATAGTTCATCTCGAAGTTCTAGTAACTTGGTGATAGTGACTAGAGAACTCTGTCAATCACTATCTTATCAGGAAGATTAACTCCCACTTGATTCAAGTGATTGTAGTACCCAGACATTCTGAGCACATGCTTACTCGTTGAGCTATTCTCCTCCATCTTGTAGGCACAGTACTGTCAGAGATCTTCTACCTCTCGACACGGGCATGAGTATAAAATACCAATTTCAACTCTCAGAACATCTTATATGCTCTGTGGCGTTCAAAACGTTTTTGAAGTCCCGGTTCTAAGCCGTAAAGCATGATGCGCTAAACTAACAAGTAGTCATCATACCGAGCTTTACCAAACGTTCATAACGTCTGTATCTGCTCCTGCAATAGGTCCGTCACCTAGCGGTGCATCAAGGACATAATTCTTCTGTGCAGCAATGAGGATAATCCTCAGATCCCGGAGCTAGTCCGCATCATTGCTACTAACATCTTTCAACATAGTTTTCTCTAGGAACATATCAAAAAATAAACGGGGAGCTACATCGCAAGCTATTGATCTACAACATAGATATGCAAATACTATCAGGACTAAGTTCATGATAAATTAAAGTTCAATTAATCATATTACTTAAGAACTCCCACTTAGATAGACATCCCTCTAATCATCTAAGTGATCATGTGTCCAAATCAACTAAACCATGTCTGATCATCACGTGAGATGGAGTAGTTTTCAAAGGTGAACATCACTATGTTGATCATATCTACTATATGATTCACGCTCGACCTTTCGGTCTTCAGTGTTCCGAGGCCATATCTGCATATGCTAGGCTCGTCAAGTTTAACCCGAGTATTCCGCGTGTTGCAAAACTGGCTTGCACCCATTGTATGTGAACATAGAGATTATCACACCCGATCATCACGTGGTGTCTCGGCACGACGAACTTTGGCAACAGTGCATACTTAGGGAGAACACTTGTACCTTGAAATTTAGTGAGAGATCATCTTATAATGCTACTGTCAATCAAGCAGAATAAGATGCATAAAGGATAAACATCACATGCAATCAATATAAGTGATATGATATGGCCATCATCATCTTGTTCCTTTGATCTCCATCTCCAAAGCACCGTCATGATCACCATCTTCACCGGCGCGACACCTTGATTTCCATCGTAGCATCGTTGTCGCCTCGCCAAATATTGCTTCTACAACTATTGCTACCATTTAGTGATAAAGTAAAGCAATTACAGGGCGATTGCATTGCATACAATAAAACGACAACCATATGGCTCCCGCCAGTTGCCGTTAACTCCGTTACAAAACATGATCATCTCATACAATAAAATATAGCATCATGCCTTGACCATATCACATCACAACATGCCCTGCAAAAACAAGTTAGACGTCCTCTACTTTGTTGTTGCAAGTTTTACGTGGTTTCTACGAGCTGAGCAAGAACCATTCTTACCTACGCATCAAAACCACAACGATATTTCATCAAGTTAGTGCTGTTTTAACCTTCAATAAGGACCGGGTGTAGTCACACTCGGTTCAACTAAAGTTGGAGAAACTGACACCCGCCAGCCACCTGTGTGCAAAGCACGTTGGTAGAACTAGTCTCGCGTAAGCGTACACGTAATGTCGGTCCGGGCCGCTTCATCCAACAATACCGCCGAACCAAAGTATGACATGCTGGTAAGCAATATGACTTATATCGCCCACAACTCACTTGTGTTCTACTCGTGCATATAACATCTACGCATAAACCTGGCTCGGATGCCACTATTGGGAAACATAGTAATTTCGAAATTTTCCTATGCACACACAAGATCATGGTGATGCATAGCAACGAGAGAGGAGAGTATCATCCACGTACCCTCGTAGACCGTAAGCAGAAGCGTTATGAGAACGCGGTTGATGTAGTTGTACGTCTTCACGATCCGACCGATCCAAGTACCGAACGTACGGCACCTCCGAGTTCAGCACACGTTCAGCTCGATGACGTCCCACGAACTCCGATCCAGCAGAGCTTCACAGGAGAGTTCCGTCAGCACGACGACATGATGACGGTGATGATGTTGCTGCCGACATAGGGCTTCGCCTAAGCACCGCTACGATATGATCGAGGTGGATTATGGTGGAGGGGGGCACCGCACACGGCTTGGAACAATCAACTTGTGTCCCCTAGGGTGCCGCCTACTCCCGTATATAAAGGAGCAAGGGGGGAGGCCGGCCGGTGATACGTCTCCAACATATCTATAATTTTTGATTGTTCCATGCTATTATATTATCTGTTTGGATGTTTATGGGCTTTATTATGCACTCTTACATTATTTTTGGGACTAACCTATTAACCCAGAGCCCAGTGCCAGTTTCTGTTTTTTCCTTGTTTTAGAGTATCGCAGAGAAGGAAAATCAAACGGAGTCCAATTGACCTGAAACTTCACGAAGCTTATTTCTGGACCAGAAGAAGCCCACGGAGTATCGGAGATGGACCAGGAGAGTCCCGGGCTGCCCACGAGGGTGGGGGCGTGCCCACCCCCTGGGCGCGCCCCCTGCCTCGTGGATGATAACCCACAAGTATAGGGGATTGTAACAGTTTTCGAGGGTAGAGTATTCAACCCAAATTTATTGATTCGACACAAGGGGAGCCAAAGAATATTCTCAAGTATCAGCAGCTGAGTTTTCAATTCAAGCACACCTGGAAACTTAATATATGCAGCAAAGTGTTTAGTAGCAAACTAATATGATAGTAGTGGTCACGATAGCAAAAGGTAACGGTAGCAAAAGTAATGTTTTTGGTATTTTGTAGTGATGATAGCAATAGCAACGAAAAAGTAAATAAGGGATGAACAATATATGGAAAGCTCGTAGGCAATGGATCGGTGATAGAGAATTATGCCGGATGTGGTTCATCATGTAACATTCATAACCTAGGGTGACACATAACTAGCTCCAATTCATCAATGTAATGTAGTCATGTATTCCGAATATAGTCATACGTGCTTATGGAAAAGAACTTGCATGCCATCTTTTGTCCTATCCTCCCGTGGCAGCGGGGTCCTATTGGAAACTAAGGGATATTAAGGCCTCCTTTTAATAGAGTACCAGACCAAAGCATTAACACATAGTGAATACATGAACTCCTCAAACTACGGTCATCACCGGTAAGTATCCCGATTATTGTCACTTCGGGGTTAACGGATCATAACACATAATAGGTGACTATATACTTGTAAGATAGGATCAAGAACTCTCATATATTGATGAAAACATAATAGGTTCAGATCTGAAATCATGGCACTCGGGCCCTAGTGACAGGCATTAAGCATAGCAAAGTCATAGCAACATCAATCTCAGAACATAGTGGATACTAGGGATCAAACCCCAACAAAACTAACTCGATTACATGATAAATCTCATCCAACCCATCACCGTCCAGCAAGCCTACAATGGAATTACTCACGCACGGCGGCGAGCATCATGAAATTGGTGATGGAGGATGGTTGATGATGACGATGGCGACAGATTCCCCTCTCCGGAGCCCCGAACGGACTCCAGATCAGCCCTCCCGAGAGGTTTTAGCGCTTGGCGGCGGCTCTGTATCATAAAACGCGATGAATCCTTCTTCTTTATTTTTTTCTCCCCAAAACCAAATATATACATTTGGAGTTGAGGTCGGAGGAGCTCCAGGGGGCCCACGAGGTAGTGGGGCAGGCACGCCCCCCACCCTCGTGGACAGGTGGTGGGCCCCTGGTCTTCATCTTTTGCAAGGATTTTTTATTATTTCCTAATAGATGTTCCATGAAGTTTCAGGTCATTCCGAGAACTTTTGTTTCTGCACATAAATAACACCATGGCAATTCTGCTGAAAATAGCGTCAGTCCGGGTTAGTTCCATTCAAATCATGCTTGTTAGAGTCCAAAACAAGGGCAAAAGTGTTTGGAAAAGTAGATACGACGGAGACGTATCAACTCCCCCAAGCTTAAACCTTTGCTTGTCCTCAAGCAATTCAGTTGATAAACTGAAAGTGATAAACAAAAAACTTTTACAAACTCTGTTTGCTCTTGTTGTTGTAAATATGTAAAGCCAACATTCAAGTTTTCAGCAAAGATTATGAACTAACAATATTCACAATAACACATAGGTCTCATGTTTACTCATATCAATGGCATAATCAACTAGCGAGCAATAATAATAAATCTCGGACGACAACACTTTCTCAAAACAATCATAATATGATATAACAAGATGGTATCTCGCTAGCCCTTTCTGAGACCGCAAAACATAAATGCAGAGCACCTTTAAAGATCAAGGACTGACTAGACATTGTAATTCATGGTAAAAGAGATCCAGTCAAGTCATACTCAATGTAAACTAACAGTAATGAATGCAAATGACAGCTGTGCTCTCCAACTGGTGCTTTTTAATAAGAGGATGATGACTCAACATGAAAGTAAATAGGTAGGCCCTTCGCAGAGGGAAGCATGGATTTGTAGAGGTGCTAGAGCTCGGTTTTGAAATAGAGGTGAATAATATTTTGAGCGGTATACTTTCATTGTCAACATATCAACCAAGAGATGGCGATATCTTCCAAGCTACACACATTATAGGCAGTTCCCAAACAGAATGGTAAAGTTTATACCCCCCCTCCACCAACAAGCATCAATCCATGGCTTGGTCGAAACAACGAGTGCCTCCAACTAACAAGAGTCCCAGGGGGAGTTTTGTTTGCAATTATTTTGATTTGATTTGCATGAAGCATGGGACTGGGCATCCCGGTGACCAGCCCTTTTCTCGTGAGTGAGGAGCGGAGTCCACTCCTCTTGAGAATAACCCGCCTAACATGGAAGATACGTACATCCCTAGTTGATACATGAGCTATTCGAGCATACAAAACAGGATATTTATTTAAAGGTTTAGAGTTGGCACATACAAATTTACTTGGGACGGTAGGTAGATACCGTATATAGGTAGGTATGGTGGACTCATATGGAATAACTTTGGGGTTTATGGAGTTGGATGCACAAGCAGTATTCCCGCTTAGTACAGGTGGAGGCTAGAAAAAGACTGGGAAGCGACCAGCTAGGGAGCGACAACAGTCATGAACATGCATTAAAATTAATCAACACCGAATGCAAGCATGAGTAGGATATAATCCACCATGAACATAAATATCGTGAAGGCTATGTTGATTTTGTTTCAACTACATGCGTGAACATGCGCCAAGTCAAGTCACTTAAATCATTCAGAGGAGGATACCACCCTATCATACCACATCACAACCATTTTAATAGCATGTTGGCACGCAAGGTAAACCATTATAAGCTCCTAGCTAATTAAGCATGGCACAAGAAATTATGATCTCTAATTGTCATTGCAAACATGTTTACTCATAATAGGCTGAATCAGGAACAATGAACTAATCATATTTACAAAAACAAGAGAGGTCGAGTTCATACCAACTTTTCTCATCTCAGTCAGTCCATCATATATCATCATAATTGCCTTTCACTTGCACGACCGAATGATGTGAATAATAATAATAGTGCGCGTGCATTGGACTAAGCTGGAATCTGCAAGCATTCAATAAAAAGGAGAAGACAATGCAATATGGGCTCTTTTGTCAGATCAACAATAATGCATATAAGAGACATTTCAACAATTTAATCATGGTCTTCTCCTATCGACCCCCCCCCCCCCAAAAAGAAAAGAAATAAAACTATTTACACGGGAAAGCTCCCAACAAGCAAAAGAAGAACATGAAATATTTTTGGGTTTTCTTTTTAATTACTACTACAAGCATGGAAATTAAAACTAGCTAAAAGCTACAACTATTTTTTTTGTTTTTTCTTAAGGCTTATTAAACACACAAGAAGAAAGCATAAAAAGGAAATAAACTAGCATGGGTGATACAATGAAAAAGTATGAGCACTGACATCTAGAAATGAGTGTTGAACATAAATGTAATGTCGGTGGGAAATATGTACTCCCCCAAGCTTAGGCTTTTGGCCTAAGTTGGTCTATGGCCACGGCTGGCCTGGCGGATATCCATAATAATAGTTGGGGTCGTACTGCGAAGAAGACTCTGATTGCCACTGGTTGGCAATCATCTCCGGATCCCACTGGTAATTAGACTGTCCTGGAGGATCAACTTGTGGTTCCGACTCTGGCTCTGCGGCCGATGCAGGGTTCCGGTAGGCGCGAATATCCTCCGGCGAGACGAGGTACTGGCCTGCAGATAAATCAAACAAGGAAGGAGCAGGCAAGGTAATAGTCTCCGTATGATGTTTATCAAAGAACAATTTGTATTTAAGCTCCCCTTCCCTATTCTTTATAATGAAATCATGTGCTACCATACTCTTATAATCTAAATAAACAGCAGGCAGCAATTTCTCTTCTTTTTCATAGTGCCTAATAGGTATGTTATAATATGCAGCAAGGCGTGAAGCATAGATACCACCAAAATGGGGCCCTTTGTACGGTTCAGACTCAACCATTTAGCAATAATACCGCCCATACTCACAGAATTATCACAGAATAAACCGTTGAACAAAATAATAATATCAGGAACACTAAGGTTTCCAGAGTTTCCGCGACCAATCAAGCAACGACTAGCAAATATTGCAAAGTAGCGTAAAACAGGAAAATGTATGCTAGTGATTTGTGCATCGGCAACCTTCCTCGTTTCCCCTACGGTGATGGTATCAATAAACCCATCCACATCGTCACAATGTAGTTCTTCTATTTTGCCCTCTAAAGGGATCAAACAAACCCGACAAAAATCATAAAGTGACATTTTCTTAACCACATCATATAAATGAAACTCTACTGAAGGAGGTGATTCCCTAGGATAATAGTAGAAGTTTTGCACAAAAGTATTGGTGAGTAAGAAATATTGTTCGCGTTGGTCGCGGAGGAAGTCGGTGAGGCCTGCATTCTTAGCCAATTCATAAAAATCCTCATAAATCCCGGTTGCTCTCAAGAATTCATCGGAGGGCCATTCACACGGCCTAACCTCCGCGGTGCGAGGCAAATTATATTTGGGCTTCATTGCTCCTTCATTTTGCTTTTCCTTCGAGCTTCGGCTCGATGAGCCCCTCAAAAATCTCTTCATTATTCTCTGAAAAATTCTGAATTTTTTTAGTAACTTCAAAATAAAAGTGAACCAAACTCAACAAAATTGATAGCAACTACTCCTACAAGTGCCTAGAGCCTATATCATGCATCAAAACTACTTGGAACCATATAAATTTGACATGCAAGCTCAAGAACATGGTCACCTAGGCAGCACAGATTTGCAATGAATAAATCACTACAACAAAAACTAATTGGACCAATGTAGGAGTCACATACCAAGGAACAATCTCCCCAAGTAGTTTTGTGAGAGGTGCTTTGAGCAAGGAGATCGAAAATGGCAGTAAAATGAGCTTGGACTCGGGTTTGAGCTAGATATTCGTGTTTGTGGGAGGAAAAAGGAGTGTGTGGGTGCAAGGGATAAGTGGTGGAGGGCCACCGTGGGCCCACGAGGCAGGGGGCGTGCCTAGGGGGGTAGGGCGCGCCCCTGACCCTCGTGGCCAGGTGCCAGCTCCTCCTGCTGTGTTCTCGGTGCCGAATATTCTCAAATATTCCAGAAAAAAACATATTTAAATTTCAGGGCATTTGGAGAACTTTTATTTTCGGGGTATTTTTATATTGCACGGATAATTTAGATAACAGACAGAAAAATACTATTTTTATTTTATTTAATATAAATAACAGAAAGTAAAAGTGGGGTACAGAAGGTTGTGCCTTCTAGTTTCATCCATCTCATGCTCATCAAAAGGAATCCACTAACAAGGTTGATCAAGTCTTGTTAACGAACTCATTCCGAATAACATGGAACCGGAGAAATTTCGAATAACACTATGTTACCTCAATGGGGTTATGCACATCCCCAACAATAAGAATATCATATTTCTTCTTAATAATAGGAAGAGGAAATTCAAAACCTCCAAAGATAATTGATGGAATGTTTCCAATAGAATATGGACTTGAGGTTGTTTCCTTGAAAAGTGTACCGTATGCTCATTACCATTAACATGAAAAGTGACATTGCCTTTGGTGCAATCAATAACAGCCCCTGCAGTATTCAAAAAGGGTCTTCCAAGAATAATAAGACATACTATCGTCCTCGGGAATATCAAGAATAACAAAGTCCGTTAAAATAGTAACGTTTGCAACCATAACAGGCACATCCTCACAAATACCGACAGGTATAGCAGTTGATTTATCAGCCATTTGCAAAGATATTTCAGTAGGTGTCAACTTATTCAAATCAAGTCTATGATATAAAGAGAGAGGCATAACACTAACACCGGCTCCAAGATCACATAAAGCAGTTTTAACATAGTTTCTTTTAATAGAGCATGGTATAGTGGGTACTCCTGGATCTCCAAGTTTCTTCGGTATTCCACCCTTAAAAGTATAATTAGCAAGCATGGTGGAAATTTTAGCTTCCGGTAGCTTTCTTTTATTAGTGACAATTTCTTTCATGTACTCAGCATAATGATTCATTTTGAGCATATCAGTTAACCGCATACGCAAAAAGATAGGTCTAATCATTTCAGCAAAGCGCTCAAAATCCTCATCATCCTTTTTCTTGGATGGTTTGGGAGGATAAGGGATGGGTTTCTGAACCCAAGGCTCTCTTTCCTTTCCATTTTTCCTAGCAATAAAGTCTTTCTTATCATAAGTTGATTCTTTGATTGTGGGTTATCAAGATCAACAGCAAGTTCAATTTCTACATCATTATCATTACTAGGTTGAGCATCATCATGAACATTTTTATTAACGTTATCCCTAGTTTCAGGTTCATTACCAGATTGTGTTTCAGCATCAGAAATAGAAATATCATTTGGATTCTCAGGTGTTTCAGTAATAGGTTCACTAGAAGCATGCAAAATCCTATCATTTTTGTTTTTCTTCCTTTTAGAAGGACTAGGTGCATCTATATTATTTCTCTGTGAATCTTACTCGATTCTCTTAGGGTGGCCTTCAGGATACAGAGGTTCCTGAGTCATTTTACCACCTCTAGTCATAACTTAACAACATTATCATTATTCTTACTATTCAGTTCATTGAGAAAATCATTTTGAGCTTTAAGTACTTGTTCTACTTGAGTGGTAACCATACAAGCATGTTTACTAATAAGTTTAAGTTCACCTTTGACATTAGCCATATAATCACCCAAGTGTTCAAGCATATTTGAATTGTATTTCAATTGTCTACCAAAATAAGCATTAAAGTCTTCTTGCTTAATCATAAATTTATCAAACTCATCTAAGCATGGACTAGCAAACTTGGTAAACGGGATTTCAGCTTTATCATATCTATAGAGAGAATTTACCTTTACTACCTGTGTCGGGTTATCAAGACCATGTATTTCTTCAATAGGTGAAGGATTAAGATCGTATGTTTCTTCAACAGGCAGTAAATTAAGACCGTGTATTTCTTCAATAGGAGGTAAATTCTTAACATCTTCAGCTTTAATACCTTTTTCCTTCATAGATTTCTTTGCCTCTTGCATATCTTTAGGACTGAGAAATAGAACACCTCTCTTCTTCAGAGTTGGTTTAGGAATAGGCTCAGGAAGTGTCCAATTATTTTCATTTGTCAACATATTATTCAATAGAATTTCAGCTTCATCCGGTGTTCTTTCCCTGAAAACAGAATCAACACAACTATCCATGTAATCTCTGGAAGCATCGGTTAGTCCATTATAAAAGATATCAAGTATTTCATTTTTCTTAAGAGGATGATCAGGCAAAGCATTAAGTAATTGGAGAAGCCTCCCTCAAGCTTGTGGGAGACTCTCTTCTTCAATTTGCACAAAATTATATATATCCCTTAAAGCAGCTTGTTTCTTATGAGCAGGGAAATATTTAGTAGAGAAGTAATAAATCATATCCTGGGGACTACGCACACAACGAGGATCAAGAGAATTAAACCATATCTTAGCATCACCCTTTAATGAGAACGGAAATATTTTAAGAATATAAAAGTAGCGATTTCTCTCATCATTAGTGAACAGGGTGGCTATATCATTTAATTTAGTAAGATGTGCCACAATAGTTTCAGATTCATAGCCATGAAAAGGATCAGATTCAACCAAAGTAATTATATCAGGATCAACAGAGAATTCATAATCCTTATCAGTAACACAGATAGGTGAAGTAGCAAAAGCAGGGTCAGGTTTCATTCTAGCATTAAGGGATTGCTGCTTCCATTTAGCTAATAGTTTCTTAAGATCACTTCTATTATTACAAGCAAGAATAGCTCTAGCAGATTCTTCATCCAGAACATAACCCTCAGGAACAATAGGCAATTCATAAGTATTAGGGGGAGAGTCTTCATCATCACTATCTTCAATATAATCAGTTTCAATAATTTCATTCTCTCTAACCCTAGCAAGTTTTCATCAAGAAATTCACCAAGTGGCATAGTAGTATCAAGTGTAGAAGTAGTTTCATCATAAGTATCATGCATAACAGAAGTGGCATCATCAATAACATGCGACATATCAGAACGAATAGCAGAAGCAGGTTTAAGTGTCGCAAGCTTACTCAAAACAGAAGGTGAATCAAGTGCAGAGCTAGATGGTAGTTCCTTACCTCCCCTCGTAGTTGAGGGATAAATCTTAGTTTTTGGATCTCTCAAGTTCTTCATAAGGATAAGCAGATATAAATCCCAAGTGACTCAAAGAATAGAGCTATGCTCCCCGGCAACGGCGCTAGAAAATAGTCTTGATAACCCAAAAGTATAGGGGATCGCAACAGTTTGTATTCAACCCAAATTTGTTGATTCGACACAAGGGGAGCCAAATAATATTCTCAAGTATCAGCAGCTGAGTTGTCAATTCAAGCACACCTGGAAACTTAATATCAGCAGCCAAGTGTTTAGTAGCAAACTAATATGATAGTAGTGGCAACGATAGCAAAAGGTAACGGTAGCAAAAGTAATGTTTTTGGTATTTTGTAGTGATGATAGCAATAGCAATGGAAAAGTAAATAAGGGAAGAACAATATATGGAAAGCTCATAGGCAATGGATTGGTGATAGAGAATTATGTCGGATGCGGTTCATCATGTAACAGTCATAACCTAGGGTGACACAGAACTAGCTCCAATTCATCAATGTAATGTAGGCATGTATTCCGAATATAGTCATACGTGCTTATGGAAAAGAACTTGCATGACATCTTTTGTCCTACCCTCCCGTGGCAGCGGGGTCCTATTGGAAACTAAGGGATATTAAGGCCTCCTTTTAATAGAGTACCGGACCAAAGCATTAACACATAGTGAATACATGAACTCCTCAAACTACGGTCATCACCGGTAAGTATCCCGATTATTGTCACTTCGGGGTTAACGGATCATAACACATAATAGGTGACAATAGACTTGCAAGATAGGATCAAGAACTCTCATATATTGATGAAAACATAATAGGTTCAGATCTGAAATCATGGCACTCGGGCCCTAGTGACAAGCATTAAGCATAGCAAAGTCATATCAACATCAATCTCAGAACATAGTGGATACTAGGGATCAAACCCTAACAAAACTAACTCGATTACATGATAAATCTCATCCAACCCATCACCGTCCAGCAAGCCTACGATGGAATTACTCACGCACGGTGGTGAGCATCATGAAATTGGTGATGGAGGATGGTTGATGATGACGATGGCAACGGATTCCCCTCTCCGGAGCCCTGAACGGACTCCAGATCAGCCCTCCCGATAGGTTTTAGGGCTTGGCGGCGGCTTCGTATCGTAAAACACGATGAATCTGTTGGAAATATGCCCTAGAGGCAATAATAAAAGGATTATTATTATATTTCCTCGTTCATGATAATTGTCTTTTATTCATGCTATAATTGTGTTATCCGGAAATCGTAATACATGTGTGAATACAAACACACCAACATGTCCCTAGTAAGCCTCTAGTTGACTAGCTCGTTGATCAATGGATAGTCATGGTTTCCTGACTATGGACATTGGATGTCATTGATAACGAGATCACATCATTAGGAGAATGATGTGATGGACAAGACCCAATCCTAAACTTAGCACAAGATTGTATATTTCGTTTGCTAGAGTTTTTCCAATGTCGAGTATCTTTTCCTTAGACCATGAGATCGTGTAACTCCCGGATGCCGTAGGAGTGCTTTGGGTGTACCAAACGTCACAAAGTAACTGGGTGACTATAAAGGTATACTACGGGTATCTCCGAAAGTGTCTGTTGGGTTGACACGGATCAAGACTGGGATTTGTCACTCCGTATAACGGAGAGGTATCTCTGGGCCCACTCAGTAATGCATCATCATAATGAGCTCAAAGTGACCAAGTGTCTGGTCACGGGATCATGCATTACGATACGAGTAAAGTGACTTGCCGGTAACGAGATTGAACGAGGTATTGGGATACCGACGATCGAATCTCGGGCAAGTAACATACCGATTGACAAAGGGAATTGTATACGGGATTGCTTGAATCCTTGACATCGTGGTTCATCCGATGAGATCATCGAGGAGCATGTGGGAGCCAACATGGGTATCCAGATCCCGCTGTTGGTTATTGACCAGAGAGCCACGGATCAAGACTGGGATTTGTCACTCTGTATAACGGAGAGGTATCTCTGGGCCCACTCGGTAATGCATCATCATAATGAGCTCAACGTGACCAAGTGTCTGGTCACGGGATCATGCATTACGGTACGAGTAAAGTGACTTGCCGGTAATGAGATTGAACGAGGTATTGGGATACCGACGATCGAATCTCGGGCAAGTAACATACCGATTGACAAAGGGAATTGTATACGGGGTTGCTTGAATCCTCGACATCGTGGTTCATCCGATGAGATCATCGAGGAGCATGTGGGAGCCAACATGGGTATCCAGATCCCGCTGTTGGTTATTGACCAGAGAGCCATCTCGGTCATGTCTACATGTCTCCCGAACCCGTAAGGTCTACACACTTAAGGTTCGGTGACGCTAGGGTTGTAGAGATATAATATGCAGTAACCCGAAAGTTGTTTGGAGTCCCGGATGAGATCCCGGATGTCACGAGGAGTTCCAGAATGGTCCGGAGGTGAAGAATTATATATAGGAAGTGCAGCTTCGGCCATCGGGAGAGTTTCGGG
Source organism: Triticum urartu (assembly GCF_056163025.1). Taxonomy (NCBI): domain Eukaryota; kingdom Viridiplantae; phylum Streptophyta; class Magnoliopsida; order Poales; family Poaceae; genus Triticum; species Triticum urartu. Next base: position 461,059,811 of record NC_141874.1, on the reverse strand, counting down.
GGTCACCGGTATTGTACCGGGACCACCGGAAGGGTCCCGGGGGTCCACCGGGTGGGGCCACCCATCCCGGAGGGCCCCATGGGCCAAAGTGGGGAGGGGAACCAGCCCATAGTGGGCTGGTGTGCCCCCCTTGGCCCACCCCATGCGCCTAGGGTTGGGAACCCTAGGGTGGGGGGGCGCCCCACCTGGCTTGGGGGGCACTCCACCCCTTGGCCGCCTCCCCCCTAGGAGATCCCATCTCCTAGGGCCGGCGCACCCCCTAGGGGGCCTATATAAAGGGGGGGGGGGAGGGAGGGGGCAGCCGCACCCTTGAGTCTTGGCGCCTCCCTCTCCCCTGCTACACCTCTCCTTCTCGCAGTAGAACGGCGAAGCCCTGCTGCGGTGACCCCTGCATCCACCACCACGCCGTCGTGCTGCTGGATCTTCATCAACCTCTCCTCCCCCCTTGCTGGATCAAGAAGGAGGAGACGTCACGCTGACCGTACGTGTGTCGAACACGGAGGTGCTGTCCGTTCGGCGCTAGGATCTCCGGTGATTTGGATCACGTCGAGTACGACTTCCTCATCCCCGTTCTTTGAACGCTCCCGCGCGTGATCTACGAAGGTATGTAGATGCAATCCGATCACTCGTTGCTAGATGAACTCATAGATGGATCTTGGTGAAACCGTAGGAAATTTTTTGTTTTCTGCAACGTTCCCCAACAGTGGCATCATGAGCTAGGTCTATGCGTAGTTCTCTTTGCACGAGTAGAACACAATTTGTTGTGGGCGTAGATGTTGTCAACTTTCTTGCCGCTACTAGTCTTATTTTGCTTCAGCAGTATCGTGGGATGAAGCGGCCCGGACCAACCTTACACGTACGCTTACGTGAGACCAGTTCCACCGACTGACATGCACTAGTTGCATAAGGTGGCTGGCGGGTGTCTGTCTCTCCCACTTTAGTTGGAGCGGATTCGATGAAAAGGGTCCTTATGAAGGGTAAATAGAAGTTGACAAATCACGTTGTGGCTTTCATGTAGGTAAGAAAACGTTCTTGCTAGAACCCTATTGCAGCCACGTAAAACTTGCAACAACAATTAGAGGACGTCTAACTTGTTTTTGCAGCGAGTGTTTTGTGATGTGATATGGCCAAAGTTGTGATGAATGATGAATGATATATATGTGATGCATGAGATGTTCATGCTATTGTAATAGGAATCACGACTTGCATGTCGATGAGTATGACAACTGGCATGAGCCATAGGAGTTGTCTTTATTTTTTGTATGACCTGCGTGTCATTGAGAAACGCCATGTAAATTACTTTACTTTATTGCTAAACGTGTTAGCCATAGTAGTAGAAGTAATAGTTGGCGAGCAACTTCATGGAGACACGATGATGGAAGATCATGGTGTCATGCCGGTGACAAGATAATCATGGAGCCCCAAGATGGAGATCAAAGGAGCTATGTGATATTGGCCATATCATGTCACTATTATTATTTGATTGCATGTGATGTTTATCATGTTTTTGCATCTTGTTTACTTAGAACGACGGTAGTAAATAAGATGATCCCTCATAATAATTTCAAGAAAGTGTTCCCGCTAACTGTGCACCGTTGTGACAGTTCGTTGTTTCGAAGCACCACGTGATGATCGGGTGTGATAGATTCCAACATTCACATACAACGTGTGTAAGACAGATTTACACATGCAAACACTTAGGTTGACTTGACGAGCCTAGCATGTACAGACATGGCCTCGGAACACAGAATACCGAAAGGTCGAGCATGAGTCGTATAGAAGATATGATCAACATGAAGATGTTCACCGATGTTGGCTAGTCCGTCTCACGTGATGATCGGACACGGCCTAGTTAACTCGGATCATGTTATACTTAGATGACTGGAGGGATGTCTATCTGAGTGGGAGTTCATTGAATAATTTGATTTAGATGAACTTAATTATCATGAACTTAGTCTAAAATCTTTACAACATGTATTGTAGATCAAATGGCCAACGTTGTCCTCAACTTCAACGCGTTCCTAGAGAAAACCAAGCTGAAAGACGATGGCAGCAACTATACGGATTGGGTTCGGAACCTGAGGATCATCCTCATAGCTGCCAAGAAAGATTATGTCCTACAAGCACCGCTAGGTGAAGCACCTATTCTCCCTACAGAACAAGACGTTATGAACGCTTGGCAGACACGTACCGATGATTACTCCCTCGTTCAGTGCGGCATGCTTTACAGCTTAGAACCGGGGCTCCAAAAGCGTTTTGAGAGACACAGAGCATATGAGATGTTCGAAGAGCTGAAAATGGTTTTTCAAGCTCATGCCCAGGTCGAGAGATATGAAGTCTCCGACAAGTTCTTCAGCTGTAAGATGGAGGAAAATAGTTCTATCAGTGAGCACATACTCACTATGTCTGGGTTACATAACCGCTTGACTCAGCTGGGAGTTAATCTCCCAGATGACGCGGTCATTGACAGAATCCTTCGGTCGCTTCCACCGAGCTACAAGAGCTTTGTGATGAACTTCAATATGCAGGGGATGGAAAAGACCATTCCTGAAGTATTTGCAATGCTAAAATCAGCAGAGGTAGAAGTCAAAAAGGAACATCAAGTGTGATGGTGAATAAAACCACTAAGTTCAAGAAAGGCAAGGGTAAGAAAACCTTCAAGAAGGATGGCAAGGGAGTTGCCATGCCCGGCAAGCAAGCTGCCGGGAAGAAGCCAAAGAATGGACCCAAGCCCGAGACTGAGTGCTTTTATTGCAAGGAAAGTGGTCACTGGAAGCGGAACTGCCCCAAATACTTAGCAGACAAGAAGGCCGGCAAAACGAAAGGTATATGTGATATACATGTAATTGATGTGTACCTTACCAGTACTCGTAGTAGCTCCTAGGTATTTGATACCGGTGCAGTTGCTCACATTTGTAACTCAAAGCAGGAGCTGCGGAATAAGCGGAGACTGGCGAAGGACGAGGTGATGATGTGCGTCGGGAATGGTTCCAAGGTCGATGTGATCGCCGTCGGCATGCTACCTCTACATTTACCTACGGGATTAGTTTTGAACCTCAATAATTGTTATTTAGTGCCAAGTTTGAGCATGAACATTGTATCAGGATCTCGTTTAATATGAGATGGCTACTCATTTAAATCCGAGAATAATGGTTGTTCTATTTATATGAGAGATATGTTTTATGGTCATGCTTCGATGGTGAATGGTTTATTCTTAATGAATCTCGAGCATAATGCTACACATATTCATAGTGTGAGTACCAAAATATGTAAGGTTTATAATGATAGTCCCACATACTTGTGGCACTGCCGCCTTGGTCACATAGGTGTCAAACGCATGAAGAAGCTCCATGCAGATGGACTTTTAGAGTCTCTTGATTATGAATCATTTGACACATGCGAACCATGCCTCATGGGTAAAATGACCAAGACTCCGTTCTCAGGAACAATGGAGCGAGCAACCAACTTATTGGAAATCATACATACTGATGTGTGCGGTCCAATGAGTGTTGAGGCTCGCGGTGGTTATCGTTATGTTCTCACCCTCACTGATGACTTGAGTAGATATGGGTATGTCTACATAATGAAACACAAGTCTGAGACCTTTGAAAGGTTCAAGGAATTTCAGAGTGATGTTGAGAATCAACGTGACAGGAAAATCAAGTTCCTGCGATCAGATCGTGGAGGAGAATACTTGAGTCACGAATTTGGCACACACTTAAGAAAATGTGGAATAGTTTCACAACTCACGCCGCCTGGAACACCTCAGCGTAATGGTGTGTCCGAATGTCATAATCGCACTCTATTAGATATGGTGCGATCTATGATGTCTCTTACCGATTTACCGCTATCTTTTTGGGGCTATGCTTTAGAGACTGCCGCATTCACTTTAAATAGGGCTTCGTCAAAATCCGTTGAGACGACACCGTATGGGTTATGGTTTGGGAAGAAACCTAAGCTGTCGTTTCTAAAAGTTTGGGGATGCGATGCTTATGTCAAGAAACTTCAACCTGAAAAGCTCGAACCCAAGTCGGAAAAATGCGTCTTCATAGGATACCCTAAAGAAACTATTGGGTATACCTTCTACCTCAGATCCGAAGGCAAGATCTTTGTTGCCAAGAATGGATCCTTTCTAGAGAAGGAGTTTCTCTCGAAAGAAGTAAGTGGGAGGAAAGTAGAACTTGATGAAGTATTACCTCTTGAACCGGAAAATGGCGCAACTCAAGAAAATGTTCCTGAGGTGCCTGCACCGACTAGAGAGGAAGTTAATGATGATGATCATGAAACTTCAGATCAAGTTGCTACTGAACTTCGTAGGTCCACAAGGACACGTTCCGCACCAGAGTGGTACGGCAACCCTGTCTTGGAAATCATGTTGTTAGACAATGGTGAACCTTCGAACTATGAAGAAGCGATGGCGGGCCCGGATTCCGACAAATGGCTGGAAGCCATGAAATCCGAGATAGGATCCATGTATGAAAATGAAGTATGGACTTTGACTGACTTGCCAGTTGAGCGGCGAGCCATAGAAAATAAATGGATCTTTAAGAAGAAGACAGACGCGGATGGTAATGTGACCATCTATAAAGCTCGGCTAGTCGCTAAGGGTTATCGACAAGGTCAAGGGGTTGACTATGATGAGACTTTCTCACCGGTAGCGAAGCTGAAGTCCGTCCGAATCATGTTAGCAATTTCCGCATTCTATGATTATGAGATATGGCAAATGGATGTCAAAACGACATTCCTTAATGGTTTCCTTAAGGAAGAATTGTATATGATGCAGCCGGAAGGTTTTGTCGATCCTAAGAATGCTGACAAGGTGTGCAAGCTCCAACGCTCGATTTATGGGCTGGTGCAAGCATCTCGGAGTTGGAACATTCGCTTTGATGAGATGATCAAAGCGTTTGGGTTTATGCAGACTTATGGGAAGCCTGCGTTTACAAGAAAGTGAGTGGGAGCTCTGTAGCATTTCTCATATTATATGTAGATGACATACTTTTGATGGGAAATGATATAGAGCTTTTGGACAACATTAAGGCCTACTTGAATAAGAGTTTTTCAATGAAGGACCTTGGAGAAGCTGCTTATATATTAGGCATCAAGATCTATAGAGATAGATCAAGATGCCTCATAGGTCTTTCACAAAGCACATACCTTGATAAGATATTGAAGAAGTTCAATATGGATTAGTCTAAGAAGGGGTTCTTGCCTGTGTTGCAAGGTGTGAAATTGAGCTCAGCTCAATGTTCGACCACGGCAGAAGATATAGAAGAGACGAGTGTCATCCCCTATGCCTCAGCCATAGGTTCTATTATGTATGCCATGCTGTGTACCAGACCTGATGTAAACCTTGCCGTAAGTTTGGTAGGTAGGTACCAAAGTAATCCCGGCAAGGAACACTGGACAGCGGTCAAGAATATCCTGAAGTACCTGAAAAGGACTAAGGAAATGTTTCTCGTTTATGGAGGTGACGAAGAGCTCGTCGTAAAGGGTTACGTCAACGCTAACTTCGACACAGATCTGGATGACTCTAAGTCACAAACCGGATACGTGTACATTTTGAATGGTGGGGCAGTAAGCTGGTGCAGTTGCAAGCAGAGCGTCGTGGCGGGATCTACATGTGAAGCGGAGTACATGGCAGCCTCGGAGGCAGCGCATGAAGAAATTTGGGTGAAGGAGTTCATCACCGACCTAGGAGTCATACCCAATGCGTCGGGGCCGATCAAACTCTTCTGTGACAACACTGGAGCTATTGCACTTGCCAAGGAGCCCAGGTTTCACAAGAAGACAAGGCACATCAAGCGTCGCTTCAACTCCATTCGTGAAAATGTTCAAGATGGATACATAGATATTTGTAAAGTACATACGGAACTGAATGTAGCAGATCCGTTGACTAAACCTCTCCCTAGAGCAAAACATGATCAACACCAGAATTCCATGGGTGTTCGATTCATCACAATGTAACTAGATTATTGACTCTAGTGAAAGTGGGAGACTGTTGGAAATATGCCCTAGAGGTAATAATAAAATGATTATTATTATATTTCCTTGTTCATGATAATTGTCTTTTATTCATGCTATAATTGTGTTATCCGGAAATCGTAATACATGTGTGAATACATAGACACCAACATGTCCCTAGTAAGCCTCTAGTTGACTAGCTCGTTGATCAATGGATAGTCATGGTTTCCTGACTATGGACATTGGATGTCATTGATAACGAGATCACATCATTAGGAGAATGATGTGATGGACAAGACCCAATCCTAAACTTAGCACAAGATCGTATAGTTCGTTTGCTAGAGTTTTTCCAATGTCAAGTATCTTTTCCTTAGACCATGAGATCGTGTAACTCCCGGATGCCGTAGGAGTGCTTTGGGTGTACCAAACGTCACACCATAACTGGGTGACTATAAAGGTATACTACGGGTATCTCCGAAAGTGTCTGTTGGGTTGACACGGATCAAGACTGGGATTTGTCACTCCGTATAACGGAGAGGTATCTCTGGGCCCACTCGGTAATGCATCATCATAATGAGCTCAAAGTGACCAAGTGTCTGGTCACGGGATCATGCATTACGATACGAGTAAAGTGACTTGCCGGTAACGAGATTGAACGAGGTATTGGGATACCGACGATCGAATCTCGGGCAAGTAACATACCGATTGACAAAGGGAATTGTATACGGGGTTGCTTGAATCCTCGACATCATGGTTCATCCGATGAGATCATCGAGGAGCATGTGGGAGCCAACATGGGTATCCAGATCCCGCTGTTGGTTATTGACCAGAGAGCCATCTCGGTCATGTCTACATGTCTCCCGAACCCGTAAGGTCTACACACTTAAGGTTCGGTGACGCTAGGGTTGTAGAGATATAATATGCAGTAACCCGAAAGTTGTTTGGAGTCCCAGATGAGATCCCGGACATCACGAGGAGTTCCGGAATGGTCCGGAGGTGAAGAATTATATATAGGAAGTGCAGCTTCGGCCATCGGGAGAGTTTCCGGGGTCACCGGTATTGTACCGGGACCACCGGAAGGGTCCCGGGGGTCCACCGGGTGGGGCCACCCATCCCGGAGGGCCCCATGGGCCAAAGTGGGGAGGGGAACCAGCCCATAGTGGGCTGGTGCGCCCCCCTTGGCCCACCCCATGCGCCTAGGGTTGGGAACCCTAGGGTGGGGGGGCGCCCCACCTGGCTTGGGGGGCACTCCACCCCTTGGCCGCCGCCCCCCTAGGAGATCCCATCTCCTAGGGCCGGCGCACCCCCCTAGGGGGCCTATATAAAGGGGGGGAGGGAGGGGGCAGCCGCACCCTTGAGTCTTGGCGCCTCCCTCTCCCCTGCTACACCTCTCCTTCTCGCAGTAGAACGGCGAAGCCCTGCTGCGGTGACCCCTGCATCCACCACCACGCCGTCGTGCTGCTGGATCTTCATCAACCTCTCCTCCCCCCTTGCTGGATCAAGAAGGAGGAGACGTCACGCTGACCGTACGTGTGTTGAACACGGAGGTGCCGTCCGTTCGGCGCTAGGATCTCCGGTGATTTGGATCACGTCGAGTACGACTTCCTCATCCCCGTTCTTTGAACGCTTCCACGCGTGATCTACAAAGGTATGTAGATGCAATCCGATCACTCGTTGCTAGATGAACTCATAGATGGATCTTTGTGAAACCGTAGGAAATTTTTTGTTTTCTGCAACGTTCCCCAACAGAATCCTTCTTCTTTATTTTTTGCTCCCCGAAACCAAAGATATAGAGTTGGAGTTGAGGTCGGAGGAGCTCCATGGGGCCCACGAGGTAGGGGGTGCGCCCTAGGGGGGCAAGCGCGCCCCCACCCTCGTGGACAGGTGGTGGCCCCCCTGGTCTTCATCTTTTGCAAGGATTTTTTATTATTTCCAAATAGACGTTCCGTGAAGCTTCAGGTCATTCCGAGAACTTTTATTTCTGCACATAAATAACACCATGGCAATTCTGCTGAAAGCAACGTCAATCCGGGTTAGTTCCATTTAAATCATGCAAGTTAGAGTCCAACACAAGGGCCAAAGTGTTTGGAAAAGTAGATACGACGGAGACGTATCAGTGGACAGCCCGGAGATCCACCGACGAACTTCTTCTTCCTATATATACCCATATACTCAAAAAACTTCGGGGAGCACAATAGATCGGGAGTTCCGCTGCCAGAAGCCTCCGTAGCCACCGAAAACCAATCTAGACCTGTTCCGGCACCCTGCCGGAGGGGGAACCCCTCACCGGTGGCCATCTTCATCATCCCGGTGCTCTCCATGACGAGGAGGGAGTAGTTCTCCCTCGGGGCTGAGGGTATGTACCAGTAGCTATGTGTTTGATCTCTCTCTCTCTCTCTCTCGTGTTCTTGAGGTGGTACGATCTTGATGTATCGCGAGCTTTGCTATTATAGTTGGATCTTATGATGTTTCTCCCCCTCTACTCTCTTGTAATGGATTGAGTTTTCCCTTTGAAGTTATCTTATCGGATTGAGTCTTTAAGGATTTGAGAACACTTGATGTATGTCTTGCACGTGCTTATCTGCGGTGACAATGGGATATCATGTGATCCACTTGATGTATGTTTTGGTGATCAACTTGCGGGTTCCGCCCATGAACCTATGCATAGGGGTTGGCACACGTTTTCGTCTTGACTCTCCGGTAGAATCTTTGGGGCACTCTTTGAAGTTCTTTGTGTTGGTTTGAATAGATGAATCTGAGATTGTGTGATGCATATCGTATAATCATACCCACGGATACTTGAGGTGACATTGGAGTATCTACGGGACATTAGGGTTTTGGTTGATTTGTTTCTTAAGGTGTTATTCTAGTACGAACTCTATGATAGATCGATCAGAAAGGATAACTTTGAGGTGGTTTCGTACCCTACCATAATCTCTTCATTTGTTCTCCGCTATTAGTGACTTTGGAGTGACTCTTTGTTGCATGTTGAGGGTTAGTTTTATGATCCGATTATGTTATGATTGTTGAGAGAACTTGAACTAGTGAAAGTATGAACCCTAGGCCTTGTTTCCTAGCATTGCAATACCGTTTGTGCTCACTTTTATCATTAGTTACATCGCTGTTTTTATATTTTCAGATTACAAAAGCCTTTATCTACCATCCATATACCACTTGTATCACCATCTCTTTGCCGAACTAGTGCACCTATACAATTTACCATTGTATTGGGTGTGTTGGGGACACAAGAGACTCTTTGTTATTTGGTTGCAGGGTTGTTTGAGAGAGACCATCTTCATCCTACGCCTCCCACGGATTGATAAACCTTAGGTCATCCACTTGAGGGAAATTTGCTACTGTCCTACAAACCTCTGCACTTGGAGGCCCAACAACGTCTACAAGAAGAAGGTTGTGTAGTAGACATCAGCCGGCCCTTGCAGGGCGCGCCAAGAGGAGGAGTCCTCCTCCTAGTAGGAGCAGGACTCCCCTTTCCTACTTCTACTAGGAGGGGGAAAGGAAGGAGGAGAGGGAGAAGGAAAGGGGGACGCCGCCCCCCCTTCCCTAGTCCAATTCGGACCAGAGGAGGAGGGGGCGCGCGGCCTGCCCTGGCCGGCCCACTCTCTCTCCACTAAGGCCCATGTGGCCCATTACTTCTCCCCCCCCGGGGGGGAGCGGGGGGGGGGGGGGGGGGGGGTTTCCAGTAACCCTCTGGGACTCTGGTTTTCTCTGAAATCACCCGAAACACTTTCGGTATCTGAATATAGTCGTCCAATATATTAATCTTTATGTCTCGACCATTTCGAGACTCCTCGTCATGTCCGTGATCACATCTGGGACTCCGAACTATGTTCGGTACATCAAATCACATAAACTCATAATACCGATCATCACCGAACGTTAAGCGTGCGGACCCTATGGGTTCGAGAACTATGTAGACATGAACGAGACACGTCTCCGGCCAATAACCAATAGAGGAACTTGTATGCTCATATTGGCTCCTCTATCTACGAAGATCTTTATCGGTCAAACCGCATAACAACATACGTTGTTCCCTTTGTCATCGATATGTTACTTGCCCGAGATTCGATCGTCGGTATCTCAATACCTAGCTCAATCTCGTTACCGGCAAGTCTCTTTACTCGTTCCATAATGCATCATCCCGCAACTAACTCATTAGTTGTATTTCTTGCAAGGCTTATAGTGATGTGCATTGCCGAGATGGCCCAGAGATACCTCTCTGACAATCGGAGTGACAAATCCTAATCTCGATCTATGCCAACTCAACAAGTACCATCGGAGACACCTCTAGAGCACCTTTATAATCACCCAGTTACGTTGTGACGTTTGGTAGCACCCAAAGTGTTCCTCCGGTAATCGGGAGTTGCATAATCTCATAGTCATAGGAACATGTATAAGTCATGAAGAAAGCAATAGCAGCAAACTAAACGATCATCGTGCTAAGCTAACGAATGGGTCAAGTCAATCACATCATTCTCTAATGATGTGATCCCGCTTATCAAATGAAAACTCTTTGTCCATGGCTAGGAAACTTAACCATCTTTGATTAACGAGCTAGTCAAGTAGAGTCATACTAGTGACACTCTGTTTGTCTATGTATTCACACATGTACTAAGTTTCCGGTTAATACAATTCTAGCATGAATAATAAACATTTATCGTGATATAAGGAAATATGAATAACCACTTTATTATTGCCTCTAGGGCATATTTCCTTCAACGGGGACAGGGAATCGCCTTGCCGGAACCCCCTTTTAGCAAGAATAGGATCACCCAACTCACCATTGATTAGAACACGAGAGCGTCCCGCGGGGAGGAGAGAACGAACCCATTGAATCCATGATGATGGGAAACCCCGGGCCTCGAGCACTTGGTCCAGGCACTTCCAACTAACACTGTCAAAGGCTTTGTGAAAATCCAGTTTCAAGGCAATAACCGGCAGCTTCCTTTTGTGAGCACACAGTACCATTTCAGCAGCCAGTGCAAAATTTTCCACGATTGAATGACCACGCATGAAACTAGATTGCAGTGAATGGATTAGGCCGGGTATCCTTTTTTCAGTCTATTAGCTATCACCTTTGAAGCCAACTTTGGCATACTATGCACCAACGATATAGGCCGATAGTCACGCATTTCCAAGGGAGTGTCTTTCTTGGGCAGCAAAGTGATGAAAGCGGTGTTGATTCCATCTAGATTCACACCGTTGTTGTGTAAATCATAGAAGAACCTGAGGAGATCCTCTTTCAGGAGGGACTTGAAGGCCTTGTAAAACTCATTTGTGAAACCGTCTGGCCCCGGACTTTTGTTATTGGGCAGCTTGTCTATGGCCTCCACTATTTCAGCCTAAGAAAAACCCCCCAAGCTCTGACAAGTCTTTAGGCTTATACAGAGAGCTCAACTGAACAGAAGGTCTTGAAGGAGTAGGTTGTCCAAGTATCTCAGCAAAGTAGCTCGTAGCCAGGCTAAGCTTGTGGCAGTTTTGAAAGTGCTCCACCACATCCCTAACAATAACCTTAATGTTGTTGCGGCGTGCTTGGCAGTTGGCAGCTGCATGAAAGAAATGGCAGTTTTCATCAACTGGGACACACCAACGCACCTTAGCACGGCGTCGCCAGAAAGCCGTTTGCCAAAGGATTAGTTGCTCTGCTTTGTCAGAGGCAAATTCTCTAAGAACAGCCTCCAAGACAGACAAGCTTCTTCTTTCCTCAATAGCATTCAGAAAACAGACCACATGCTTGTTATTCTCTATCAGCATTTTCAAGGTGGATTTCTGTCTACACCAATGTCGAAGAGCAGCCCTCATACGCCTCATCTTGAAGTTGATGGTAGAAGCAGAGGATTGGAAGTCTCTGGTGCCCCTTCACCAATAGTTGATAATGATGTTCCTGGCCTCCTCAATCTCTGACCAGTGATTTTCTAGCTTGAACAACTTACTCCTGGGTGTGTCCGCAAAGAAAGACACAAGGATTGGCACATGGTCTGATGTGGTTGTTGATATGCAGGTAGCGACTGATTGCAAGAAGCTTAGATTCCACGCGGCATTGACAAGCACTCTGTCCAGGCGAGCAAGAGTAGGCGAGTTTCTATTGTTGGACCAAGTGAAGCGTCTGTTATCAATTGGAACATCGTCCAGATCATGCCCTCGGATCCAGGAGTTGAAACTCTCCATCATTCTCCAACTGACATGGCGACGAGACTTCTCATGCGCAAACCTGTAAATATTAAAGTCCCCAAGAACAATCCATGGGGTATCTGACGATGACACAACTGCGTTGTTAATAGCTTCAAAGAAACTTGGTTTGTCCCTACTCCGGCACGGTGCGTACACAGTGGTGAGCAGGAAGTAGCTGTTGGTAGTAGGAGAAGTCATCTTCAGGGTGATGTGGAACTTGTGCATTGCAACGACTTGACCAAGGACATAGCTAGGATCCCAGGCAACCAGGATACCCCGGACGCGCCATCAGAGAGAGTGACAGAGTGATCCTTGAGGTTGGTGGGCAAGAAGGATCTCAACTTGAAGGTAGAGAGGGATGGCAGCTTGGTTTCCTGCAAACAAATGACACTAGGGCAGCAGGAGGTTATAGTATCACGGACCAGCGATCACTTATCATTTTCCCCTAGTCCCCGGACATTCCAACTTAGAATCTTCATGGATTATCAACGAGTGTACAACCCAAAAGAAGAGACAGAAGCAAACAAAACAGAATGCATGCGGTGACCGAAGCTGAAGCAAACTTGGTGCAATAAAAACATACATGGTACAGATTGGCGCTAGACTCGACTGACATGATAAACCTGCCCCAGGGGTAGTCCAAACTACAACCTCTAGAAACCACATGACAACTTGAAGAAAGATGACAATCTGCTGGCCTAAACATGGAAAGCAAAACTAGAGCAAACTCGAAGACTAAACTACAGAGACTGACAACATCATGAGAACTATGCATTGGAAGAGCCGAGGACGTGCACTGAAGAAAGCAGAGGAGCTGCTGGCAGTGGGGGATGCATCACCAGATGAGGCGGATGCCGCATGGTTCCTGACTTGATCGAGGATGGCAGGTGCATTGAGGTCGCACACTTGGGGCAATCTGACGCAACTTTCCCCTCGTCAGCGGAGACGGGGTGTCCATGAGTGGCAGCTGCAGCAGTTCTGCCACAGCTATCACCTTTGCCTTCTTCTGACACGAGGAGCTGGGGCGGCGAGACGGCCCACTGCCGGAGCCAGACTCGGACGCCGCTGCCTTCCGCTTAGCAGCGCGCTCCACCGAGCCCAGGCGCACACCGTCATATGCGCTCCGGATCCGCTGACTGCGATGTGGGGATGCAGGCACCACCGGCTGTGCCTGCACCTCCCCCATGCGCTGGCCTTGGATGGCTCAATATAGACTGGTCCAGGTATACTGGTCAGTCTTGAGCCACCAGGATAGCCTTCCACATATCATGTTCCTCCCTTGAGTGGTAACTCTTTTCTAACCTTAGAATTGGTTCCGGGGCTGGATCGGAAGCCGCATGACCCCCATCGCCCGAACGCCAAGTCGCCACGCCCAGATTCAGATCGAAAGATGCAACAGATGGCACCCCGACAGTAGCAACGGGGCCCGGGAGAAGAGGGGGGAACAACTGCAGCATATGTTTGGTGGAGATGAGGCCGCCGGCTCGCGCTGCGGCTCCCGGCAGCTGCAAAAGACAGTGGCCACCTATGGTGGAAGCGTCGCGCAGGCGCCATGGCTGAGGTTAGTGGCCACCACAGGTGAAGGCTGGCCACTCAGAAGGACCCCAGGCTCAGTCCTAGGGATATGGGTGAAAGGCTGAGTGCAAATGGGCCGAGAGACAAGGATCTGGTGGGCTGTGTAATGGGTTTGGGCTGGGAACTGGGTTACTGGTGGAAAGGCTTCTTTTGCTGAGAGAGTGGCGGGCCGACTGCGGGCAACATACTGGAGGGCACATTTGCCTTGGGCGGGTGCCTGCTTTCCATAGAAGGCAAAAGCGACAGGGTCCGCGGACAGGGCCCACCCTCCATGAGCTGGGGCCAGAATTTGAAAAGGGGTGATCGGCAACTTTCCCGCGTCAACGACACCGTGCGGTAATCGAAGCAGGGAAAGAAGCCGTCATCCATCAGCACTGGCCGCACGTGGATAGAGCTCTCCGTGGCCCTGCAGTTGCTTAACTCCAGCTTGAAGGAGAAACTCAAGTCCTCGGGGTCGAAGGAGACCGTGACCTGCGACGTGTGCACGTCCGTCACAAGCAACGACAAGTGGAGGCAGAGGCGCATGTCATCTTCATGAGTGACCTGCGCCACCGTAGGGATGGAGAAGGTGGCCCCCTTGATGAGCTTGGGCTTGGCCTCCAGCTTGAGCATGGCGAGGAAGTCTCCGTTAGAGGCCATATGCGGGTGCAGAAACGCATGGAAGGCACGATCAGCCATGCCCCCTCCTTCCGAGGAGCGCCCGTGAGCCGCCGAGGAGCGAGGGTGCGCGTTTCCTTCGCGAGGTGGAGCAGGGGGCATGAGCCGCTAGCACCACCCTCCTGCTGACCGGACGAGCGTGGAGGGGCGGTGGGGGCGCCAAGCGTCCGGGCCACGTCCCATATCTCGTTGATGACGATGTCAGCATAGATGCCGTTGCCATCCATGCGGTGGAAGGTGAGATGATGAGGAATGTGGTGTAGGGCCTCCACTTTGACGAGGACGAAGATGCTTGAGAATTCGCTGCCATGAAGGCATGCGTGCTCGACACGAAATAGGTTGGCAAAGCCAGCGACACTTGCCGCCACCCCCCGCCTGTTCCACAGCTCGAACGGCATTTTATCCAGCGAGAGGCTCACCACATGGCGGTATGAGAAGCGGAATGCGTTGTCCCCCGTGTTGTGTGGCAGGATCCAGACCAAGCGATCGCCCACATCGACTGGACTGGCGTGGAGGGCAGCAGCCTACTCAGACTCCCGTTGGAAGACTACAAACACAGTGGCCACGTCACAGCCGGCGAAGCACACGGCGGTAATGCCCAGCTCGTGCCTAAACACACACCTGAGCCAAGGAAGGAAGGCAGCTTTTGGTGGAGAGATGTTGACAAGGCACACAAGGGAATTCTGGTCGGGCACCAAGGGATAGTGAACGTCCAGTGAGGAGGGGCAGCCATGCACGACATGCTCCATCCCTGGGCAGGCTTGGAGGGGGAAGCTGGAGGAGGCAGATGCAATTGTGGCACTAAGGGGAAGGGGAGAGGGTGGTGTAGATGGGGTGGGGAGGGAGGTAGCATTAGCATTGCTACTTAATGGCATGGAAGGGCAGCGATTTGAGGCCGTGGGTGGGCGGCGGGCTGGGAGACGCAGGAAGCGAGAGCTACATTGAAAGCTGAGATGGCCAGCCAAGCGGCATAGCCAGCAGACAGCCCGATCCCTGCAATCCCGCCGTTGATGACTATACGAGAGACACCGGAAGCAACGCTTGTGCATGTCTTTAGGTTTGCCGAATCTAAAAAGCGGATATGGCGCAGCTCGCTAGGGGGCAGCAAAGAGGCCCGTGCCCTGATTAGAGAGCAGTGTGTCCTTGTACGAGGAGCCTCCATGCAGGGGTAGGGGCGCGCGCCGGACGAGGTCCGAGGAGAGACGGCAGAGAAGTGTTAGCCAGCCAAGCCCAGAAATGCGTGTCGGGGCGTGCATGGCCTGGTGCAGCAACGCGACGTGCGGAAGGGGGCGAGCCATAAAGAGACATTTTGACAGAAAGGATACCAGACCTCCATGGTTTGCGGAGCACAATCTCTTTGGCGATGCACTCATGAGCCACCTGAACAAGGAAGCTGCCGCGCTGACATGGCAGCACGCGGAAGCCATTGGCGTTACCTCCAAACCAGCTGACTTGGAGAGAGGCAAAAGCCCTAGGTGATAGCTGGAAGCCATCGTTGACACCGACGGCGATCACCCTGGCCGGCCGGCTCCGGTCAGCCACCGCCTCAACAGTGCCGTGGCCATACTTGGCAAGCATGACGTCCTCAAAATCCAGGTCATCCATAGATCAAGTCTAGAACCAAAACTAAAGGACATGAGCACAGACCGAAGGACGACTAGGTCGAGAAGAAGCAGCAAGGAACGACGAGAAGCAGCAAGAGAGACGGGAAGCATGCATCAAGGAGATGGTTGTAACTCGAAGCTAGCGCCAACAAAGAGACTAACCTGACCTGCAACCGAAAGACGGGGGAGGAACGAGGAGCGCTGCCGGCCCGCAAACCAGAACCTCGAGCAGGACGACGGAGCTCCTGAAAAGTGGGTGGTTGCCCTACCCGGTCGGCGTAGGACAGGAAGGGGTGGCCGCCATGCCCGTGAAGGGCCCGGCGGGAAGGGTGGCCGGCATTGCCGGAGTAGCAGACGGCGGTGGAGCTCACGCCTCCCTAGCTAGCTCTGTTCTCATGATCATGATCATCTCAGCTTCTTCATCCGAATATGAAGAATCAAAGAACTCATTTTGAATAATCATCAAGCTCTATCGGTCCATACTCCTCGTCCGACGAACCATCCAAACCCATCGTTTTGCCTACGAAATAATAAAAAAATGTTTGGATAATGTGTTGAACACATAGAGGGCAATGTGCAGTCCGAGAGTTGCCGGACGTACCGCGGTGGCGTATGCGCCGGTAATGATGTCCGCGGCAGCGAGAACGGATGGGAGGACTGTTGGGGTGGTGTTGGCGGCTCAGTACGGCGGCAGAGCATGGGTGGCAGCGGAGTTTGGGAAGGGCCGACGTGGATTAAGGAGAAGAGAGGAGAGGAATAATTTGAATCGGCTAGCTCGGGAGGGGGGATTTGGTGCAATTTAGGATGGGGTCCGTCTGTCTGGCCCAACTTTCAGACGCGCTCAGACCTCCCCATATCCGCCATTGATTGGGCTGGATATGAGGTATTCCGGTCAACCCGGTCATTTAGGGCCGATATGACGAGCCTGCTTGGGTCGTTTTTATACGCCCGGACGGACGGCCCGGTCACTTTGTGAGCTACACATCCTCTAGGCCAGAACACGTGCGGTGCGCGCATGGCTCCTAACATCAGGATCTCGCAGATATCCGATCGCTGACAAGCCTGCATATGGTGATGTCATCTCCTCCCGAAAAGCGGGCATGCAGCTTTAGGCCTTTACCCCATCCTATGCATGCAGATTGCAGACGCGCGCGCGCGCGACGCGATGATCTCATGCGGTGGCGCAGTCCGGCCGTTAGCTAGTGATTCCTTCGGCCGGGGTCACCTCAACGTAGTCCCCATCTTTTTCTCGCCACTATGGTATGTTTCTCTAGGAGAACGCAAGGCCGGCGCGCAGAGATCCCCAGGAAACATCAAATCACGCATCTTTTTTTTGCTGCGCGTCTGCTTCTCTGCCCTGCGAGGGGTCAAGTGTTTCCGCTTCCATCGATGGAAAACTAGCTGACTGTGAGTGAGTGACTTAACAGCTTGAGGCAATGAGTGAGTGACTCAACAGCTTGAGGCAATATAATCTCTACCAGTTTGGGCAACAACATACTGTACTACATTACTACCATATGCCTCCTATGAATACCTCAATTTTTAATCTGAAATGCTTCAGGAGCACCAACTTAACGGAAAGGGTTGACATGAAAGTTCATGTGTTTGAATCCGGAAGGTAGCTAATTTTCGCATTCTTGAAATCGTCATATGTTCCTATGAAATTCGACAAGACCGATATTTTTTTATTTCACTATTAGATTTTGGTGCACACAATCCCTTAGGATACGTAATCCACTAGTATAAAAGACCTTCATATGCATACCGAGGATAAATCAGATGATTAGCTTCCCTGTGGTGGAACCAGCCCATTAGAGTTTAAGTCCTACACTTGACACTCGTGCTCGCATTTTTCTGAATTTATTTCAGGTTTGTTGGCAATGTTCGTTCAGTGGAAGGTGACGTCCCCGTCGACCACGAGACGCCTATAATGACTTTGTTAATCTTCAGATGTTCTGGCGGCTCAGTATCTCGAAGAAACTCATAGATATAGGGTGTGCATGCGTGCGTTCATAGGAGTGAGTGTATGTGACTATCTACGATTGTATGGTGTTAAAAAGTTAAAACAAATCCATGTGAGATGTATTCCGATACAGTTTGGTTAACCTTCGCGGAAAGATAGTAGTGGATGGCTACAATCTTTTTAAGACAGTTTTGCTATGGAGGCCTATCCTCGAACTACCTTGGATATGGAGACTATATGCCATATTTTTGACAAGTACTTTCTCGGTCTCAAAATAAGTGTCTAAACTTTGTATGAACATTAATATAAAGTAATATTAAAGTTGAGACATTTATTTTGATGCGGAGGGGGTAGTTCCTAAAATAAGTCCGATTTATTGTGATTGCTAGAGAAACAAGTTTTAGTAGGATTTGCCTGTAGAGAATTGCGAGGCCCAAGGAGCTTGAGGCAGGAGTAGGCATATCATGGGATCAGAGGAAAGCCCTCCTTGAAATCAACCACATCAAACATTATCTTCTCTGTCCATAAATTATCGACGGTTTCACGTGCTTGAAATCGTCATATGTGCCTAGGACATTCAACAAGACCGATTTTTTTTTTTGCTGTTAGATTTTGTTGCACACAAACCCTTAGGTTATGTAATCCACTAGTATAAAAAACCACCAGAACCAGTGTTTTGAGACGGTTTGGTTAACCTCCATGAAAAATATAGTAGCTAAAGGCTACAACCTTTTCAAGATATTTTGCTAACCGTCGGGGCTGAATCCGGCAGATCTCGGGTAGGGGGACCCGAGCCGTGGATCTTAGCTGGATGGTAATAGGACAGAAGAGGGACATGATGTTTACCTAGGTTCGGGCCCACTCAAAGAGTTAAAATCCCATGTCCTGCTTTGAATGTATTGATGTGATGGGGTACAAAATACAAGGTAATCTACCTTGAGATTGTATGAGAATATCTCTAAGCTCTACCCTATGGAATAAACCCCTTGACTTATATAGGGACCGGAGATACTTAGGGTTACATGTAGGTTAGCTACATCTAGGGATAATCTTGCCGATGATCAGAACATGCCTTGAATTGTACGCCAAGTCTTCGGAGGATTCCATCTTGAGTACGTCGTGATTCATGGCAAACATGGCCTTGATACGTCCATTTTGCATCATGTTTTCCTACTGTTATTTATAATGTTTTTATGCATAATAATGCTTTATGTAGTAATTCTAATGACTTTTCTCTCATAATATGTAAGGTTTACACAAAGAGGGAGAATGCCGCCAGCTGGAATTCTGGGCCTGAAAAAGCTACGTCAGAGTTACCTATTCTACACATCTTCAAATGAGCTGAAATTTACGGAGAATTGTTTGGGAATATATAAAAAAATACTTGAGAAAATAACTACCGAAGGTGGCCACCCTGATGAGCACAAGACATCAGGGCGCGCGCCATCCTCGGCCCACCTCCGATGTCCATCTTCTGGTATATAGGTCATTTTGACCTAGAAAAAATCAGAGGGGGACTTTCGGGACGTAGCACCGCCGTCTCGGTGAGCCTGCGCGGTGGACTTCCCGGTGAGCCTGTGTGGCGGACTTTTGGCATTCCTATACCATCATTTCACGGAGAGAGGCGGGCGTGCCATTAATATGGAGAAGTGGGAGCCAGGTGGGCGGCGGTCAAAGGGCTGGCTCGCCTCCCGGCGAGCCTGCACGGCGTACTGCTGGCACGCCTACCGTCATTTCACACAGCTACTAGCACGCCCCACGGTGAGTGCGTAGCAAACACACGCATGCCTCGGCCTCCTGGTCTGCCTGCTAACATGCGTCTCGTCAACTCACGCATGCTTGTACGGCACACGGGACGCGTGCGCGGCACGTATTATATTGATTTTTCCTTTTTGATGATTAATTCTGCCGCTTTATTGCTTAACCGAAGCATGGCACTTACATTGTTGTTCTAACGCACACGGTTCGAATAAAGAGTTCGTTTGCGATATTGGTTGATAATTATTTATAATTTCCTGTATGTAATAAGATTATATCAAAACTTGTATCAAATTTGAAAAAAATATCACAGTCTATTGGTGTCCATATGACACCATGATAGATTTCATGAATTTCAACTTAGTTTTGTATTTATTGGATTTTAAAATCAAGATTCTAGATGTTAGAAATTTCTTGCATAGGGACTAAACATGCACCCATGGACACGTACACATATGATTTTGCAATCCATTTTCGTGCACTATCACGGGTCTCATGTAGATGAAATTTGATTTTGCACATTTAAATCCCTGGGAAATCATCAATGTATAAAAAACGAATAGATGTTATCTATTTTTTTTTCAATTTTCAACACTAAACTCCTTTGGTCGCATGTTCGCTGGAGAAAAAGTTTGACATGCATCTTTGGGACACATGCACGCGGTGGTCCTAGGACACTCGCGTGGGGCCGCGAGGTTGCCGTCCAGCACTATGACATGAGATGAGAGAGGTTAATTTGACCAACAAGGATGGTCATCTTTTGGTTTTTGTTATACATACGGTAGGAGTATATATATAGTACACATTGAAGAGGGTGGCCGGGGGCGATACTACGCGTCATATAGGACACTCACTCGCATGTGATGCTTCCATTCGTGGGCCCACGAGGTTGTCCTCCATCACTTTGACCCAGCAAGGAGGTTTCTTTTTGGGTTGTGTTGCGGTATGAGTATACATAGTACGCGTTGAAGAGGGGAGGAGGGGCCGGGGCAGCACATATATACTACACACACGTCATGAATCGATCTCTCTCCGTGTGGGGACTTTTCGGTTTCCGAGGCAGGTGCCATAAAGAAGTTGTACATATTGGGTATTAAAAACATCACCAACACATTGGGCCACGTGTAGATGATGGTTGTCACTCATTCGCCTGCAACTCTTCCCTCCATGGGCCCGCGAGGTCATCGTCCATCTAATATATGACACAACGAGAAAGGTAATTTGACGAACAAGGGGGATTATTTTTGGGTTGTGTTACGGTACATACATAGGAGTATATATTACACGTCGAAGAGGAGAGGGGGCAACATATATATACTATGTGTCATGAACCTTGGTTCGTGTGTGGGGGACTTAAAGGTTTTCGAGGCAGGTGCCACATCAAAGTTTTGCATATATATTAGGTGTTCAAACATCACAACCACACATCTCCATACATGTGTTTGGCCCACAAGCAAGCGATGGCGGTTTTCCTCTAGCACCCACTCACAGGGTTATCGACGGGATGCTTCGTCCATCTCTGTGTGCCCGCTTGGTCAATCACTTTGACCGACATCGATCGAGGTTAATTTGACTTATAATTAGGAGGGGATTAAATTTGGTTCGTCTTACACGGTTCGGTACATGCAACTATACTTCGTGCGCATGTGTATCCATGAATCCCTCCCACTGGGTCGAAGTGGTGTGTGTGGGGGGGGGGGGGGGGGGAGCACGCGACGCATCATGAACCAGATTTGTGTGGGGACTGTGCATTTTTTGACGCATGCATGCACCACATCAAAATGTTGTGCTTTTGGTATTCAAACATATATGCATGCATCACGTATGTCCATACATATGTCTGGGGCACATACATGCAGTGGTTGTCTTTGGACACTCTCCCTCACTTGGTTATCATCGACGGCCTATATATTCGTGGGCCCGCGTGGACGTCTCCATCACTTCGAACCACAATGCGAGAGAGGTTACCAGGGTGGATTCTTCTTCTCTTGGTTCATGTTACCGTATAGTCGTACATCGATCATGGTGAGATTCAAGACCTAAGTTTGGGGGATCACATACACATGAATCAAAGTTGTGCATTGGGTATATTCAAACACAACATGACACTTCATACATATATATGTTTGGGCCACATGCACGCAGTGGTTATCTTCAGGCACTCCCTCGCGTGGTTATCGATGACAAGCTACACTGGTACAGTGACATGCTAAACAAACGGTTTTTAACCCCTTTCCGCGACGACATTTGGAACCGTCGCCGAGTGAGTGTGTGCGATAGGGTGTCCTTCCCACACGACCCAGAAATCGTCGGGGATAGGTCCTCCTGGGACCCAGGCTGGGGCCGTGTGCGATCGGGTGAGGCATCAAAATCCAATCATTTCCGTAGGTATGTACATCCCACACGGTAATCCGAGAAAATCATTTCCGTAGGTATGTACATCCCACACGGTAAATCCCAGAGAAACATTTCCGTAGGTATGTATATCACACACAATCAATCCAAGGAATTTTTTATGTTCTTATGTACATCCCACACAGTCAATCCAGGAAAAATGTTTCCGTTCGTATGTACATCACACACAGTTCTTTGTGTGGAAATGTTTGTGCAAGGTGGCCTAACGCAAACAGTTCGCTACCGGAACTCGTGTGTGATTGTTAGTTGATCGAACACACCTACTTTCTAGAAACCGTACGAGTTGTTTGAGTTCATCGCCCGCGGTGCTGTCTGAGTATCCGTCTGCAATTGAAAACCCCAATAAGCAGAGTAATTAGCCTATTATTGGTAATCAAAGTACTAATCAAACAGATATTTCTTATAAAACACGCAAGGTATTTCATATTCATATAAAAGCAACCAGGATTTCATAATCAAATTACATCAGATAGCTTCGGCACTCAGTTACGCCATTACACAATAGCACCAAGTTTCACATGCAGCATCAAAAACCTTTGGAAAGTAGCATCATATACGGTAAATAGAAAGATGAATCTCATCTAGGAAACTGCAGAAGCGGAAGGCAAATATTGAGCCTTCAGTGATGTTGAATGTCCTTGCAACTTTAGGCCAGTGGCTATGGATAATTGCCCGCCCAACCTTCGTCCTCTTCAGCAAGACTTCAATATTGTACTGTGGGTGTTGAATGAATACCTTCCTAGCCTCTTGACCATGCAAGTGGTTTGAGAGGTAATCATCGATGAACTGCTTTGAAAAGTACTGAAAACAATTCTATGCATAAATCATTGTTGTAAATTTTGAAATGGATCAAGGGGTAAAAACAAGGTAAATGAGTTGGTACCATCCTATAGTGGACTGATGTCTTCTTCATTGTACAAACAAAGATCTTGCTGTTATTCATCGCAAGTTTCTTCATCCTAACAATCTTTCTGAGTTTCTTGACTTGACTGATATTCATGGACATCTCATTTCCCCATATGCAAAATGGGTCGAACAGTGGGTCTAAGCCTCTGACAGCAGGACCTACATGTGTAAGACCAAATTGTAAGAAACCTAAATATTAGAATTATTCCTGCAACTGCACAATAATGTGCTATTAGCCAAAGGACCCTGCTTCAACAAATCTCGATGGTAAACCGCAGTGTCTCCCATTGTTTCCCTGCAACACATATAAGGAAGATCTTGATCAGGTTAACTGAGAGTTGCCATACTATCAGTAGAATATGTAAGTACAACCAAATTCGATTGGTGTCACATGCATAACAGTACAAAATTGAAGTCTTGAACCAAACAGTTAAATGGATAGCAGACCAAATGAACCAAAATAGTTAATTGAGCACGGCATTGCAGAATAGAAATATGTACTAGAAGATAAGACAATTAACAAAACAAAGAATGCTTGAGAACAGTACTATGAAATGTAGCAATTGTTGGACCAAAGTGTTAACTGAACATTACATTTCAGAGGACCAAACTATTAACTGAACATCGGATTGCATATTAACATTACAGAGGAAAAATCACTAGAAGGCACTGGCACTAGCGGTGGCCTCGAGAAAACATCACGAATTGTATTTTAAAGTAGACAGCCGCGTGGCGGTGTCGACGGTGGCCTCGAAGACGTGGTGCTCCTCCAAGATCTGGCGGTCGACACGCATGGCAGCCATAGTGACCTCGTTCGCACGTGTGGCCACATGCTACTCAGCTCCATGTTATACTGCGTGTAAAATGGCTGTGGGTGGCGCTTAATTGGAGGAGGGGGGCAGTGATTTCGATGGAAGGTGTCGCTCCGCCGGTCGGGGCATGTGGGACGGGAAAGGAGAAGGATGGTGTGGGTGGGGTGTGGATTACCTGGCCATATCGACGAGGCCACACAGCAAGAAGAAGGGTCGGCAGCGAGGAGGTCGCGCAGCAAGAAGAAGGGTCGCCGGCGAGGAGGCGGCGCTGCAAGAAGAAGGTTCGCCGGCGAGGAGGCGGCGCTGCAAGAAGAAGGGTAGCCGGCGAGGAGCCGAAACTGCAAGAAGAAGGGTCGCCGGCGAGGAGGCTGAGCTGCCAGTAAGCAGGAGTGAAGGTTTGAACTTGGAAAGAAAGAAGGAAAAGTGGAAATGTGGCTTTTGGTTGGAGGGAGGGGGCGAGCAGATAGATATTTCCGCGGTGGCCAAAATAATTCGCTCGGTGCCACGAGAAACTGGCGCGCAAGTGTGATTCAAGCGGGGGCGGTGGACTGTAGACGACGAAGCTACCTGCGTAAGCCAGACAAGATGGTGCACCAAGATATTTTATATCGCATCCCACACAAGTCATTCTAGTAAACTGTTTGTGGTATACCTGATTTTTCATTATGTTTGAAAGACAAAATGGTGCTACGGAGAGAAAGGATGGTGTTTGAATTGCTAGAACATTTATCTACAGTGAACATGTAACTAGTAGATGAGTGTCGTGTTTAAATTTGGAATTATTCCAGGTTCGTTTGGCATTTTTATGCATTAATTGAGTTTCTGGGCATTTAATGTGCATAATTCAAATTTGAACTACAAGCACATGCTCCAATGCACCAAAGTTTGCTGAAAAATCACATGTGTGTCTTTGGGTGAATTTATAGGTCCGATGCAAAAAATGGGAATAAAATTCAAACATCTGGGTGTCGTGGCTCGGCCGGAATGATTGAGAAACTTGTTTTTTTAATTCCTGTAAATCCAAAACACGGCAAAAACACGGCAGAAAATCATGAAACTTGGCATGGTGTCATGACATGGCACCAACATGCTGCAGTAATTTTTTTTGGCCGAATTGGGACAAGCTTTGGTGTAAACTTCTTGCAAACCGGAGCTTCCCTAAAAAAGGCTCGTAGTTCCAAGAGGGAACGTGTCACCCCCATGTGCGAAACGACATACGTACACTGCCTTCTCCCGCCTTAATTTTTGTACACTGGCAGATTAGACCAAATAGAAGTATCGTGCTAAATTTTGGAATTATTCCATGTTCGTTTGGCCTTCTTTATACATTAATTGAGTTTCTAGGCAT
Organism: Triticum urartu; assembly: GCF_056163025.1. Classification (NCBI taxonomy): domain Eukaryota; kingdom Viridiplantae; phylum Streptophyta; class Magnoliopsida; order Poales; family Poaceae; genus Triticum; species Triticum urartu. The sequence continues at coordinate 461,034,623 of NC_141874.1, read as the reverse complement.
TTAATGTGCATAATTCAAATTTGAACTACAAGCACATGCTCCAGTGCACCAAAGTTGTTTGGAAAATCACATGTGTGTCATTGGGTGAATTTGTAGGTCCAATGCAAGAGATGGGAGTGAAATTCAAACATCTGAGCATCATGGCTCGGCCGGAAAGAATGAGAAACTTTGTTTTTTTAATTCCTGTAAATCCAAAACATGCCTGAAAATCATGAAACTTGGCTTGGTGTCATGCCATGGCACCAACATGCTGCGGTAATTTTTTTGGCCGAATTGGGACAAGCTTTGGTGTAAGCTTCTTGCAAACCGGAGCTTCCCTCAAAATGGCTCGTGGTTCCGAGAGGGAACGTGTCACCTCCGTGTGCGCAACGACATACGTACACTACCTTCTCCCGCCTTAATTTTTTTACACTGGCAGATTAGACCAAATAGAAGTACCGTGCTAAATTTTGGAATTATTCTGGGTTTGTTTGACATTTTTTATACATTAATTGAGTTTGTGCGCATCTAATGTGCATAATTCAAATTTGAACTACAGGCACAGGCTCCAGTGTATCAAAGTTGTTTGAAAAATCACATGTGTGTCCTTGGGCGAATTTCTAGGTCCCATGCAAGAGATGAGAGTGAAATTAAAATAGCTGGGCGTTGTGGCTCGGCCGGAAAGATTGAGAAATTTGGTTTTTTAATTCCTGTAAATCCAAAACACACATGAAAATCATGAAACTTGGCATGGTGTCATGACATGGCACATACATGTTGCGGTGATTTTTTTGGCCGAATTGGGACAAGCTTTGGTGTAACCTTCTTGCAAACCGGAGCTTACCTCAAGAAGGGTCGTGGTTCCGAGAGGGAACGTGTCACCTCCGCATGCGAAACAACATACGTAGACTGCCTTCTCCCGCCTTAATTTTTTACACATGCAGATTAGACCAAATAGAAGTACCATGCTAAATTTTGGAATTATTCTGGGTTCGTTTGGCCTTTTTTATATATTAATTGAGTTTCTGCGCATTTAATGTGCATAATACGAATTTGAACTACAAGCACATGCTCGAGTGCACCAAAGTTGTTTGAAAAATCACATGTGTGTCCTTGGGTGAATTTCGAGGTCCCATGCCTGAGATGGGAGTGAAATTCAAACATCTGGGCGTCGTGGCTCGGCCGGAAAGATTGAGAAACTTGGTTTCTTAATTCCCGTAAATCCAAAACATGCCTGAAAATCATGAAATTTGGCATGGTGTCATGACATGGCACCAACATGCTGCGGTAATTTTTTTGGCCGAATTGGGACAAGCTTTGGTGTAAGCTTCTTGCAAACTAGAGCTTCCCTCAAGAAGGCTCGTGGTTTCGAGAGGGAACGTGTCACCTCCGTATGCGAAACGACATACGTACACTGCCTTCTCCCGCCTTAATTTTTTACCCTGGCAGATTAGACCAAATAGAAGTACTGTGCTAAAATTTGGAATTATTCCAGGTTCGTTTGGCCTTTTTATACATTAATTGAGTTTCTGCGCATTTAATGTGCATAATTCAAATTTGAACTACAAGCACAGGCTCTAGTGCACCAAAGTTGTTTGGAAAATCACATGTTTGTCCTTGGGTGAATTTCTATGTCCCATGCAAGAGATGGGAGTGAAATTCAAACATCTGGGCGTCGTGGCTCGGCTAGAAAGATTGAGAAACTTAGCTTTTTTAATTCCTGTAAATTCAAACACGCCTGAAAATCATGAAACTTGGCATGGTGTCATGACATGGAACCAACATGCTGCGGTAATTTTTTGGCCGAATTGGGACAAGCTTTGGTGTAAGCTTTTGCAAACCGGAGCTTCCCTCAAGAAGGCTCGTGGTTCCGAGAGGGAACATGTCACCTCCATGTGCGAAACGACATACGTACACTGCGTTCTCCCGCCTTAATTTTTTTACATTGGTAGATTAGATCAAATAGAAGTACCGTGCTAAATCTTGGAATTATTCCGGGTTCGTTTAGCCTTGTTATACATTAATTGAGTTTCTGCGCATTTAATGTGCATAATTCAAATTTGAACTAAAAGCACATGCTCCAGTGCACCAAAGTTGTTTAAAAAATCACATGTGTGTGTCCTTGGGTGAATTTGTAGGTCCCATGCAAGAGATGGGAGTGAAATTCAAACATCTGGGCATAGTGGCTCGGCCGGAAAGATTGAGAAACTTGGTTTTTTAATTCCTGTAAATCCAAAACATGCCTGAAAATCATGAAACTTGGCATGGTGTCATGACATGGAACCAACATGCTGTGGTAAATTTTCTGTCCGATTTGCGAAGGCGCACACATTAACAATCAACAAAGTCAATTTGGAACAAGTGCTGTCACGTTACAGATCGGAAACATGAGTATTATTGAAACCGTGGGCGTTCTACTTACCAATTACGTGCGGCCACGCTTCCCCTTGTTTTATTGGCTAGGAGGTGCCATGAGGGGTAGCTATTTGAGTACGGGAGGCGTGCGATCATACCCCTATGTAAGTGCATCTAGTGCCCCTTAGTGATTTTGATGTATTGAAGACTTATAGGTTAAGGGACTAATGTGTTTTTGAGTGTACACAGGTCTATAAGTCTATGAGGAGTTTGATATTTATAGAGAAAGTCGACCCCTAAAAATGAAGTTCTTCGACTAAAGACTTTGGATTTCTAAAGACTTTCTGAAGACTTTGAAAGTGAAGAAATTGGTGCAATCCTGAAGACTTGGTATTCATCCGAGGAACATGAAGCGTGAAGACTTTTGTTTTCATAGTTTCATTTTCTATTTCTTGAGTCATAAGAAACACCGTACTGTTAAAGGGGTCAAGGAAATACTAAGAAAAAATTTCCATGTGATGATCAACTCAAAATTCTACACCTACCAATCTCTCCGAGTGAAGCCATTGGAAATCTCATACAGTTCAGTCATATTCTTCAGTGACAGAGACGAAGTTCTTGGTCTCTGAGGAATTTGTTCTGACTGAGGAGTTAGGAATTCACCAGTGCGGATTACCTACACAGTGAGGAACATGATAGCCCTGAGGAATTTCATACTCAAATTTCCGACCGTTGCTGTGCTATGCGCCAGCTGTCCCAAAATATCTACCCACCTACGGTCATATCATTGAAGGGCATTTATGTCTTATCATGTCGGGCTGCTCCCTAGGCTATAAATAGCCGCCCCTACAACCACTAGCTGGTTGGCTGCTCCGAGAGAAACTGACACTTGTCATTTGAGAGCATCCCATCCTCCGAGGACTTTGAGCGAAAATCATCAAGTGAGGAAAACCCAAACCCAAACACCTACAAACCCCAAGTGATTGAGCATCACTAAAGAGATTGATCCTGCATGGATCTGACGCTTGTTACCTTTGAAGACTGTGCTTCTTCCAGACGGTTAGGCATCAAGATATGTGTTTGAAGACTTTGACTGAAGACTTTCTCAAATTCCTCAGTTCAATTTCTTCAGTCTGTTTGTCTTCATCCTGTGTTATCCTGTGCTTAAGCTTTCTGTACTCTGTGCTTGTCTTCATTTCATCATGATGACTATGCTTGTGTTCTGTTATGTTTACTTTTGAGTACTTATTCCGCTGCTCGTAGTTCTTCGCTAAGGAATTTCCTCACCTGCAAATTCCTCAGTGAAGAATTCATAAAAATCGCCTATTCACCCCCCTCTAGTCGATATAACGCACTTTCACCCTGCGCGTGCTCATCGGGAGGAGAGCCCTTTGACCGCTACCAGCCGCGCACCTCCCTCCCAATGTCTCAATTAATGGCGCCTGAACACCTATTCTACGACATGGCTATATGTCTCACTGGACTGAGATTTAAGAGAGAAAAATGAAAATCTGAAAAGAAAGTTTTGCACCGATCGTAATATAAGATCCAACGGACCTACATAGCATCGACTGCGACTTTTAGCAAGCATGATGAATATAAGGACGATGACAGTGGATAATAATTGTCTTACATGTTTAAAAATATAATTAAAAAAGCCACATGCGGCAACGCCTGAAATACACAGGGGCAAAAGAAGAAGGAAGACAACGATCTGGCTCGCTGATCTCTACTTTCTTGATGTGTTGCTGCAGGCTGCGGGAACTAGTCTGTGCGACAAGCGGCGACGAGCTCTTTCTTGTCCTCTAGATGCTGCTTGAGAGCATCCACAGATTCCTCCACCAGCCTTCTGCGCTTGATGTGCAGCATGTCATTGTCGTCCATAAGTTTCTCGACGATGACGCCGATCCTCTTCAACAAGGCAGTGGTCTGCTCCTGCCGCTCCGCACTTCCGACGATCTTCGCCCTCAGCAGGTCACGCTCGGCCCGGAGCTTTGCATTGCTCTCATTTAGTTGTCGGATGACGTCGGTAGACTGTTCAAATGAGGCTTTCAGGTCATCCTGCAACCTCGCCCACCTGGAGATCTGATCCATCTGCCTAAGGACGAGGGCACGCATGCGCTTGTAAGAGTCCTCGCCTGCCCGCTAGACATTTTCCCAGACCACCGCGGCGCGGGAGGACATCTCTGCTGCATTCGCGGTGCGGCAGGACATCTCTTCTACTTCCGCGGCGCGGACGGACCAGTCTGCTGCATCGACGGTGCGGCGGGACCTCTCTGCTGCTACGGCCGTGCGGCGAGACATGTTGGCTGCTTTCGCGGTGAGCAGGGACATCTCTTGTGCTTCCGCTTGCAGGCTCGCCTCTCCCTGGTGGCAATCTCTCGACCCAGAACTCACGCTGGCCATGGCGGATGCAAGGGAACGATGATGAATGACTTGTTTGTTTTTGACTTTTTGCGGATGAGGAGTTGAGGAGGAATGTGCAGTTATGTTGGAGTAGTAGTATTTATAACCGAGTAGTAATACACTCCTAAGTGGTAAACCGTTTAGGTTTTGACCGATGTGAATAGGTTTGCAATTTGGAATGTGACGGGACGCATGCTCAAAATTTACTAACGGTTATAAGTACGGCACTATTCTCGAAAGGCGTAACATGGGCACGTACGCCTTCTTGGCCGCGTACGTGGCGTTTGCACCATAGGGTTCAAGGCGTGTGCCATGTACAACATACGGTTCACTCGGATGAACCGTTTCTTTTGTGTGGCCTAATCACAAACAGTTCATCCGAGTGAACCATATGCTGTACATCGCACACGCCTTCATCTAGCTGCCCGTTTTTTGTTCCTCCTCATCGCAAACAGTTAATTGAGCTGAACCATATGCCCTGCATTGCACGCGCAACTAAAATCTGAACCGTCTTTGATGCATCCTCCATCGCAAACATTTTGCACCTTTTTTGACGGTTTTATACCACCGTTTGCGATTATGGCATCGCACACAGTTTCGTCGAAGGGTCTTTGATCGTAGTTCGTGTTAGCAGCATCCTGCAGTAGTGCTAGCCTATTTTGTAGGGCCGCGTGTGAAACGTCAATGCATGACTTTGACCCAACAAACAAGAGAGGTTATACGACCAAGATGGCCATTCTTCTTGGTCAGTCTTATAATACGCCTTGGTGAGATGCCCCCTCCCACTGACTCAAAGTGTGTGTGTGTGGGGGGGGGGCACAGTACTACTTCGTACTAGATGAACCTCTGTGGGGTCGGGAATGCCGGTTAATTTGCGATGCAAATGTGCCACATCAAATTTTGATTTGTTTATTTAAATATCATAGTACATCGTTTTCACACACACACACACACATCGGGCCACCCGCAGGTGTGGTCGGTAAGTTGGTGTCACCCATCTAACGCCAGAAGAACACATCTATGGGCCCGCACACGATCCACATTTGATCGGAAGCAAAGGGGGAGGTGGGGGGGTTGATGTACTCGGTGAGATGTCAGACCTAGCTTTTTTGGGGGATGTGTGTGTGTGTTTGGGGGGGGGGGTAGCAATAATAACGCGCGCTTTGTGCGATAGGTGGCACATCAAAGTTGTGCAATGGGTATTTGAACATAAAACCACCGTTTTCATACATATATTTGGTCCATATGCAAGTGTGTTCGTGTTCTGACCCTTTCCCGCGTTTTTGCCCAAATTTATAAACAACAGATGAGTCGGACGCAGTCACGCAGCAACCGTCTGCGATCGGGTATGAAATGGACACGGTTCCCTAGGGCTACCCGTGTGCCGCGCCCTTGCCCTTGTCACCCATATGATCACAGTAGATTGGGCTCCACGAGGCTTCCCCCCCTCTCGAAAATATCTACTCCCTCGCAATCTCAAAAATATCTACCCGTGTTTGCGTAGATGGTTTTTATGTTTGATAGCACATGATTAGTATGTATGGACCGTGTGCGATGTCTGTTACTCCCACCATCGTGGTGGGCGCATGGCAGATGCCAAGGGATGGCTAAAGAGAAGGACATGCTCGAGGGCACCGATGGGCTCCAGAGACGAGGTCGGCATGAGTGAGCGAGGGACGCAAGACATACACAGGTTCAGGGCTCTCCGGAGAGATAACACCACTAGTCCCGCCGAGAGTGGATTATATGTGGATGCACGTAGCAGTATAGAGTTGCTCCTGGAGCTGTTTGGAGGAGGGAGGAAGGCAGGCCGAGGCTTAGGCCACTCCTTCTTGTAGGATCGAAAGTATGTCTAGAGGGGGGGTGATTAGACTACTTGACCAAATAAAACTTATCCTATTCCCAATTTTAGTTCTTGGCAGATTTTAGCAACTTTGGACAAGTCAAGCAATCTTAACACAATTCAAGCAAGCATGCAAAGAGTATATGAGCAGCGGAAAGTAAAGCATGCAACTTGCAAGAATGTAAAGGGAAGGGTTTGGAGGATTCAAACGCAATAAGAGACACGGATGTTTTTGTCATGGTTCCGATAGGTGGTTCTATCGTACATCCACATTGATGGAGACTTCAACCCAAGAAGGGTAATGGCTGCGCGAGTCCACGTAGGGCTCCACCCACGAAGGGTCCACGAAGAAGCAACCTTGTCTATCCCACCATGGCCGTCGCCCACGAAGGACTTGCCTTACTAGTGGTAGATCTTCACGAAGTAGGCGATCTCCTTGCCCTTACAAACTCCTTGGTTCAACTCCACAATCTTGTCGGAGGCTCCCAAGTGACACCTAGCCAATGTAGGAGACACCACTCTCCAAGAAGTAACAAATGGTGTGTTGATGATGAACTCCTTTCTCTTTTGCTTCAAATGATAGTCTCCCCAACACTCAACTCTCTCTCACAGGATATGGATTTTGTGGAAATAAGATTTGAGTGGAAAGCAACTTGGGGAAGGCTATAGAGATCAAGATTCATATGGTAGGAATGGAATATCTTGGCCTCAACCCAAGTGTAGGTGGTTCTCTCTTAGAAAAAGTAAGTTGGAAGTGTAGGTTCATTCTGATGGCTCTCTCCACGAATGAAGAGGAGGTGGAGGGGTATATATAGTCTCCACACAAAATCTAACCGTTACACACAACTTGCCAATCTCGGTGGGACCGAATTGATAAACTCGGTCGGACCGATTCAGCAAATCTAGTGACCGTTAGGATTTTCGGTGGGACGGACATGCAACTCGGTAGGACCGATATGGTTATGGTTAGGGCATAACGTAATCTCGATGAGACCGATTACACAAACTCGGTGAGACCAATTTTGGTAATAAGCTAACCAGAGAGTTGGCCATGTAAACTCGATGGGACCGATTCGCTCATTTCGGTGAGACCGAAATGTTACAAAAGGGAAACAGAGAGTTTACATTGCAATCTCGGTGGGACCGATCGCTCATCTCGGTGGGACCGAAACGTTACGAAGGGAAACAGAGAGATTACAATCCCATCTTGGTGAGACCAAGATCCCTATCGGTGAGACCGATTTGCCTAGGGTTTGTGGCAGTGGCTATGACATCTGAACTCGGTGGCGCCGGATAGAAAGAATCAGTGGGGCCGAGTTTGACTTTTGGTTTAGGTCATATGTGGATGTGAGAAACTAGTTGAGGGCTTTGGATCATATCACTAAGCATTTTGAGCAAGAGCCTCATTAAGCAACACCTCATCCCTCTTTGATAGTATTGGCTTTTCCTATAGACTCAATGTGATCTTGGATCACTAAAATAGAAAATGTAGAGTCTTGAGCTTTGAGCTTGAGCCAATCCTTTTCTCCTTAGCATTTTGAGGGTTCCATTTTTCTCATCCATGCCATGCCAATCATTGAGCTTTCATGAAATATTAATCTTGAAATAGCATTAGCTCAATGAGCTATATGTTGTTAGGAATTACCAAAACCACCTAGGGATAGTTGCACTTTCAATCTCCCCCTTTTTGGTAATTGATGACAACATATAGATCAAAGCTTCGACAAATGATAATAAGAGTGAAAAACATTGTCGCTTTGAGAAGTATGTGAAAAGCAAGAGCTCCCCCTAAATTTGTGCATAGTTTAAGATTTGCTTTGGACTGCAAATGCACAATGAGTTAGGATCATGGGTTACTCTTCCACATCACATACATCTTGGTGGAGCGCTCAAAATGATAGTAATTAAATACATGCACTCATCACCAAGCAAAGTGAATGATCATATGGGGATATAAAGGATAATGTCATCTAACAAGCATTAAGGTAGCATATGATCAAACACATGATCATCCAAGTATCACACAAAAGCATAAAGTATCTCAAACAAGCAAATAACAAAGTTCAACCACCAAACAAAACAAGAGAGAACAAAGAGAAATACTCTCTCTTGAAGCCTATGATCTATACATTTTCTCCCCCTTTGGCAACAAGTTACCAAAAAGTTCATAAAAATGCATAGTGCTAGATCGACTCTTAGGCTTGGTCTTCAGGTGGTTGATGACCCACAAGTATAGGGGATCTATCGTAGTCCTTTCGATAAGTAAGAGTGTCGAACCCAATGAGGAGCAGAAGGAAATGATAAGCGGTTTCCAGCAAGGTATTCTCTGCAAGTACTGAAACAAGTGGTAACAGATAGTTTTGTGATACGATAATTTGTAACGAGCAACAAGTAACAAAAGTAAATAAAGTGCAGCAAGGTGGCCCAATCCTTTTTGTAGCAAAGGACAAGCTTGGACAAACTCTTATATAGAGAAAAGCGCTCCCGAGGACACATGGGAATATCGTCAAGCTAGTTTTCATCATGCTCATATGATTCGCGTTCGGTACTTTGATAAATTGGTATGTGGGTGGACCAGTGCTTGGGTACTGTCCTTACTTGGACAAGCATCCCACTTATGATTAACCTCTATTGCAAGCATCCGCAACTACAACAAAAGTATTAAGGTAAACCTAACCATAGCATGAAACATATGGATCCAAATCAGCCCCTTACGAAGCAACACATAAACTAGGGTTTAATCTTCTGTCACTCTAGCAACCCATCATCTACTTATTACTTCCCAATGCCTTCCTCTAGGACCAAATAATGGTGAAGTGTCATGTAGTCGACGTTCACATAACACCACTAGAGGAGAGACAACATACATCTCATCAAAATATCGAACGAATACCAAATTCACATGACTACTAATAGCAAGACTTCTCCCATGTCCTCAGGAACAAACGTAACTACTCACAAAGCATAAACATGTTCATAATCAGAGGGGTATTAATATGCATATAGGATCTGAACATATGATCTTCCACCAATTAAACCAACTAGCATCAACTACAAGGAGTAATTAACACTACTAGCAACCTACTAGCACCAATCCCGGACTTGGAGACAAGAATTGGATACAAGAGATGAACTAGGGTTTTCAGAGGAGATGGTGCTGATGAATATGTTGATGGAGATTGCCCTCTCCCGATGAGAGGAGCGTTGGTGATGACGATGGCGATGATTTCCCCCTCCTAGAGGGAAGTTTCCCCGGTAGAACAGCTCCGCCGGAGCCCTAGATTGGTTCCGCCAAGGTTCCGCCTTGTGGCGGCGGAGTTTCGTCCGACAAGATGGCTTCTTATTTTTTTCCCATTAAAAGACTTCATATAGCAGAAGATGGCCAAGAGAGGGCCACCAGGGGGCCCACGAGGTAGGGGGCGCGCCCCCACCCTCGTGGGCAGGGTGTGCCCTTGGTAAATCTCTTCCGCTGAGTATTTTATATATATTCTCAAACGTCTTCCGTGAAGTTTCAGGACTTTTGGAGCTGTGCAGAATAGGTCTCCAATATTTGCTCCTTTTCCAGCCCAGAATCCCAGCTGCCGGCATTCTCCCTCTTCATGTAAACCTTGTAAAATAAGAGAGAATAGGCATAAGTATTGTGACATAATGTGTAATAACAGCCCATAATGCAATAAATATCGATATAAAAGCATGATGCAAAATGTACGTATCAACTCCCCCAAGCTTAGACCTTGCTTGTCCTCAAGAGAAAAGCAGAAATCGAAAAATATGTCCACATGTTTAGAGATAGTGGTGTCGATAAAAATAAAATACGGACATGAGGGCATCATGATCATTCTTAGAACAACAACTTATATAATTCTTGTCATATGATTTCTTATGCTAGAGTAATAATTCAATCACAATTTCAAGTATGAATCGTAAACTTCATTGAAAACTAACAAACTATAATCTCAGTCATTGGAGAAATTGCAATTTATCATAACATAGGAAAGAGTCAATGTATAAGAGCTTTTCAGCAAGTCCACATACTCAACTATCATATAGTCTTTCACAATTGCCGACACTCACGCAATACTTATGTGTATGGAGTTTTGACCGAACACAGAGAAAGATAGGGGCTTATAGTTTTGCCTCCCAACATTTTACCTCAAGGGTAATGTCAACGGTAATAGTTCATGAAAACTCACATCCAATTAGCCATATATACCAGGATCTTCCCAACATACTGTGCTTGCCAAAGGATAAAATGTAAAAAGGAAGGGTGAAGATCACCATGACTCTTATGCAATGTAGGAGATAAAAGTAAAAGATAAGCCCTTCGCAGAGGGAAGCAGAGGTTGTCATGCGTTTTTATGGTTGGATGCACAAAATCTTAATGTGAAAGAACATCACTTTATATTGCCACTTGTGATATGGACCTTTATTATGCAGTTTGTCGCTTTTATTTCTTCCATATCACACGATCGTATAAAGTTTATTTTCTCCCACACTAATAAGTCATACATATTTAGAGAGAAATTTTTATTGCTTGCACCGATGACAACTTACTTAGAGAATCTTACCCAATCCATAGGTAGGTATAGTGTACTCTCATGGCAATACTGGTTTTAAGGGCATTTGGAAGCACAAGTAGTATCTCTACTTAGTGCGATGAATTTGGCTAGCATGAGGGGGAAAGGCAAGCTCAACCATGTTGGATGATCCATGACAATATAATTTATCTAAGATGTAAGAAAACATAACCCATTACGTTGTCTTCCTTGTCCAACGTCAACTCTTTAGCATGTCATATTTTAATGAGTGCTCACAATCATAAACGATGTCCAAGATAGTATATTTATATGTGAAGACCTCTCTTTATTTATTACTTCCTATTAATTGCAATGATGACCAAAACTATGTTTGTCAACCCTCAACAACTTTTATTCATCATACTTTTTTCTATGTGAGCTCATTACTCTCCATAAGACTCACATGATCTCTTTGTTTCTTTTTATTTCTTTCTCTTTTCATTTATTCCCTTAGGATCATGGCAAAATAATCAAGCCCTTGACTCAACACTAATCTTTATTATATAGCTCATGGACTCGATTACATAGAAGGATTATAAAGCAAAACTCACAACTAGATCATACTAAGAACTTTTATTCTACTAGATCAAGATATTACCAAAAGGATCGAACTAAGAAACACAGTAAAGATAAAAGTGATGGTGATACGATACCGGGGCACTCCCCCAAGCTTGGCAGTTGCCAAGGGGAGTTCCCATACCAGATACTCAATTATTCTTTGTTGGTGGAGACGGTGGTGATTTTGTTGATGGCGTAGGCTTGTCGTCCTTCTTCCAAGGCATAGGCTCACCATCATAGAAGGATGACCGAGTCTCCTGAAACCTCAAATCTGCAGCCAAACTCATCCTCTTGAATCTATATTCATACTCACCGTTTTGATTTTGTAGGTCATAGATCTGGCTTGGAGGTGCTCGTTTTTCTCATGAAGCTTGAAGATCGCCTCCCCAATGTCCTTGACGTCCAACTTGTGGTTGTTGGTGAACTCCGTGATCATAATGTGATTGGAATCGAGTCCACGCTCCACCATCTCCTGACACTTGAAAACTTCTTGCTCCAATGCCTCGAGCCTTGCCTCCGTGCTTCCGGTCTTCCTTCGTCCCTCAGCATCGCGGATGTGCAACAACCCCTTACGCATCTCAATGGTTTGAGGGTGTTGTAGCACTTCTGCGAGGTAGGGGTTGATGACCTTCTCGAAGAACTGGTCCTTGGGGGCGCTTGAAGACGACATGACGACCTAGATCTGTCAGAAAAACAGCTCGAAACAAAAACAGGAGAATTTTGCGTCATACAGGAGTCAAAACCTCCGGGAGATTATATAATGAATTTTTACCGACCAAAATACGTGTCGTGTACGAAAACGGAGTCCGGAGAGCACACGAGGTGCCCATGAGGTAGGGGGTGCGCCCAGGGGGGTAGGGCGCGCCCTCCACCCTCGTGGGGCCCTCGTGTCCTTCCCGGACTGCTTCTTATTTTTCTATTTTTCTAAATATTCCAAAACGGAGAAATATTGCCTTAAAAACTGTTTTGGAGTTGGTTTACTTACCGTACCACATACCTATTCCTTTTCGGAGTCTGAAACATTCCGGAAAGTGTCCCTTATGTATTCCTCCGGGGTTACGGTTTCAATAACATTGGTTTCATCATTTATGGGATTACCTGAGATATAATGTTTGATTCTTTGACCGTTCACCACCTTCGGATTTGTACCTTCGAAGTTGTTGATTTTTATGGCACCGGAACGATAGACCTCTTCGATAACGTAAGGACCTTCCCATTTAGAGAGAAGTTTTCCTGCAAAAAATCTTAAACTAGAGTTGTATAGCAATACATAATCACCTACATTAAACTCACGCTTTTGTATCCTTTTGTCATGCCATCTTTTAACTTTTTCTTTAAACAACTTGGCATTTTCATAGGCTTGGGTTCTCCATTCATCAAGTGAGCTAATATCAAATAACCCCTTCTCACCGGCAAGTTTAAAATCATAATTGAGTTCTTTAATAGCCCAATATGCCTTGTGTTCTAGTTCGAGAGGTAAGTGACATGCTTTCCCATAAACCATTTTATACGGAGACATACCCATAGGATTTTTATATGCAGTTGTATAGGCCCATAATGCATCATCAAGTTTCTTGGAGCAATTCTTTCCAGATCTATGAACAGTCTTTTGTAAAATTAATTTGAGCTCTCTATTACTCAGTTCTACTTGACCACTAGACTGTGGGTGATAAGGAGATGCAATTCTATGATTAACATCATATTTAGCAAGCATTTTACGGAAAGCACCATGAATAAAATGTGAACCACCATCAGTCATTAAATATCTAGGGACTCCAAATCTTCGAAAAATAAATTCTTTAAGCATTTTAATAGAAGTGTTATGATCAGCACTACTAGTTGGAATAGCTTCTACCCACTGAGTAACGTAATCAACAACAACTAGAATATGTGTATATCCATTAGAGGAAGGAAAAGGCCCCATATAGTCAAAGCCCCAAACATCAAATGGTTCAATAACGAGTGAATAGTTCATAGGCATTTCTTGACGTCTACTAATATTACCAATTCTTTGACATTCATCACAAGATAAGACAAACTTACGGGCATCCTTGAAGAGAGTAGGGCAATAAAAACCAGATTGCAATACCTTATGTGCAGTTCTATCTCCAGCATGGTGTCCTCCATAAGCTTCGGAGTGACACTTGCGTAGGATCTGTTCCTGTCCATGCTCAGGTACACAACGTCTAATAACACCATATACTCCTTCTTTATAAAGATGTGGGTCATCCCAAAAGTAATGCCTCAAATCATAGAAGAACCTTTTCTTTTGCTGGTATGTGAAACTAGGTGGTATAAACTTAGCAAAAATGTAGTTAGCATAATCAGCATACCATGGAGCAGTATGAGAAGTATTTATGACATTTAATTGCTCATCAGGAAAGCTATCATCAATAGGTAGTGGGTCATCAAGCACATTTTCTAACCTAGACAAGTTGTCTGCAACGGAGTTCTCAGCTCCCTTTCTATCAACAATATGTAAGTCAAATTCTTGTAGCAAGAGAACCCATCTAATAAGTCTAGGTTTAGCATCTTTCTTTTCCCTGAGATATTTAATAGCAGCATGATTAGTGTGAATAGTTACTTTAGAATCAACAATATAAGGTCTGAACTTGTCACAAGCAAATACAACTGCTAAGAATTCTTTTTCAGTGGTAGCATAATTTCTTTGAGCATTGTCTAGGGTTACACTAGCATATTGAATAACATTTAATTTCTTATCAGCTCTTTGCCCTAGAACAACACCTACATCATAATCACTAGCATCACACATAATTTCAAAGGGTAAATTCCAATCAGGTGGCTGAACAATAGGTGCAGAGATCAATGCTTTCTTAAGAATTTCAAATGCTTCTACACAATCATCATCAAAAACAAATGGTATATCCTTTTGTAATAAATTAGTCAAAGGCCGAGAAATTTTTGAGAAGTCCTTAATGAACCTCCTATAAAATCCGACATGACCAAGGAAACTTCTTATACCTTTGATGTCCTTGGGACATGGCATCTTCTCAATAGCATCAACCTTGGCTTTATCAACCTCAATACCTCTTTGAGAAACTTTGTGCCCCAAGACAATACCTTCATTAACCATAAAGTGGCACTTTTCCCAATTCAAGACAAGATTAGTTTCTTCACATCTCTGCAAAACTCGATCAATATTGCTCAAGCAATCATCAAAAGAAGATCCATAGACGGAGAAATCGTCCATGAAAACCTCACAAATATTTTCACAAAAGTCAGAGAATATAGCCATCATGCATCTTTAAAAGGTAGCGGGTGCATTACATAGACCAAAAGGCATACGTCTATAAGCAAAAGTACCAAAAGGGCAAGTAAAAGTAGTCTTTGGTTGATCTTTGGCTGACACAGGTATTTGAGAGAAACCAGAATAACCATCTAGAAAGCAAAAATATGTATGTTTGGATAATATTTCTACCATTTGATTGATAAAAGGTAAGGGGTAATGATCCTTTTTAGTTGCCTTATTTAATTTGCGGAAATCAATTACCATCCTATAACCTGTAATAATTCTTTGAGGAATCAGTTCATCTTTATCATTAGGAATGACAGTAATACCTTCCTTCTTAGGGACACAATGGACAGGACTTACCCACTGACTATCAGCAACGGGATAGATTATACCTACCTCAAGGAGCTTTAGTATTTCCTTTCTTACCACTTCTTTCATTTTAGGATTCAGCCGTCGTTGATGATCACGAACTAGTTTATCATCTTCTTCCAAATTAATTTTATGTTGACATAGAGTGGGACTAATGCCCTTAAGATCATCAAGAGTATACCCAATAGCAGCACGGTGCTTCTTCAGAGTTTTCAATAATCTCTCTTCCTCATGCTCTGAAAGGTTAGCACTAATAATAACAGGATATATCTTTTTCTCATCAAGATCAGCATATAGTTTAGAGTATCAGGCAACGGTTTAAGCTCAAACATGAGATCACCCTTGGGTGGAGGAGGATCCCCTAAGATTTCAACATGCAAATTGTGTTTCAGAATAGGTTCCTGTTTAAGGAATACTTCATCTATTTCCCTTCTTTCATTCATAAACATATCATTTTCATGGTCTAGCAAATATTGTTCTAAAGGATCACTAGGAGGTATGACAATAGAAGCAAGACCAATAATTTCATCCTTACTAGGTAATTCTTCTTCATGGTGTTGTCTACTAAATTTAGAGAAATTAAATTCATGAGACATATCATCTAAACCGATAGTAACAACATCCTTTTTGCAATCTATCTTAGCATTAACAGTGTTTAAGAAGGGTCTACCAAATATAATGGGACAAAATTTATCTTGTGGGGAACTAAGAACAAGAAAATCAACAGGATATTTAGTTTTCCCACACAAGATTTCAACATCTCTAACAATTCCCATTGGTGAAATAGTATCTCTATTGGCAAGTTTAATTGTGACATCAATATCTTCTATCTCAGCAGGTGCAATATCATGCATAATTTCTTTGTATAAGCTGTAAGGTATTGCACTAGCACTAGCACCCATATCACATAAGCCATGATAACAATGATCTCCTATTTAAACAGAAATAACAGGCATGCCTACCACATGTCTGTTTTTATCTTTAGCACAAGGTTTAGCAATTCTAGCAGTCTCATCAAGGAAATGAATAACATGCCCATCAATATTATCAGACAAGAGATCTTTAACTATAGCAATATCAGGTTCAACTTTAATTTGCTCATGAGGTGTATAAGTTTTAATATTGCTTTTATGAACCACAGTTGCAGCTTTAGCATGATCCTTTATCCTAATAGGGAAAGGTGGTTTCTCAACATAAGAAGTAGGAACAATCGGATCATTATAAGTGACAATCTTTTCTTCATCTTTAATAGGTGCAGCTACTTTTACTTCTATGGGAGGATGATATTTAAACCACTTCTCCTTGGGGAGATCAACATAAGTAGCAAAAGATTCACAGAAAGAAGCTACTATCTCAGAGTTAAGTCCATATTTAGTGCTAAATTTACGGAAAACATCGATATCCATAAAAGATTTAACACAATCAAAACTAGGTGTCATACCTGACTCCTTACCTTTGTCGAGGTCCCAATCTTTAGAGTTGCGTTTAATTCTTTTCAATAAATCCCATTTGAATTCAATAGTCTTCATCATAAAAGAGCCAGCACAAGAAGTATCAAGCATGGTGCGATTGCTATCAGAAAGCCGAGCATAAAATTTTTGAATAATCATTTCTCTTGAGAGCTCATGATTGGGGCATAAATATAACATTGATTTAAGCCACCCCCAAGCTTGAGCGATGCTTTCTCCTTCGCGAGGCCAAAAATTATATATATAATTGAGATCACGATTAACAAGATGCATAGGATAAAACTTCTGATGAAATTCCAATTTCAATCGTTTGTAATTCCAAGACCCCATATCATCACATAGCCTGTACCATGTCGATGCATCTCCCTTCAAAGATAAAGGGAAGACCTTCTTCTTAACAACATCTCCGGGTACACCTGCAAGCTTAAATAATCCACAAACTTCATCCACATATATTAGATGCTCATCAGGATGTTTTGTTCCATCTCCTAAAAAGGGATTAGCTAGCAGTTTTTCTATCATACCCGAAGGAATTTCAAAGAAGACATTTTCATTTTCAGTAGGTTCAGTAGGTTGAGGAGCAACTCTTTGCTCTACTGGTCGGGGTGAAGATACCCCAAACAAGCCCCTCAGAGGATTACTTTCCATAGTAACAAGTGACAGTAAATTTCAGCACACTATATAATTTTTTCCTTACCAAATTCCACCTACCAAAGGCGCTTCACTCCCCGGCAACGGCGCCAGAGAAGAGTCTTGATGACCCACAAGTATATGGGATCTATCGTAGTCCTTTCGATAAGTAAGAGTGTCGAACCCAACGAGGAGCAGAAGGAAATGATAAGCAGTTTCCAGCAAGGTATTCTCTGCAAGTACTGAAACAAGTGGTAACAAATAGTTTTGTGATAGGATAATTTGTAACGAGCAACAAGTAACAAAAGTAAATAAAGTGCAGCAAGGTGGCCCAATCCTTTTTGTAGCAAAGGACAAGCCTGGACAAACTCTTATATAGAGAAAAGCGCTCCCGAGGACACATGGGAATATCGTCAAGCTAGTTCTCATCATGCTCATATGGTTCGCATTCGGTACTTTGATAATTTGATATGTGGGTGGACCAGTGCTTGGGTACTGTCCTTACTTGGACAAGCATCCCACTTATGATTAACCTCTATTTCAAGCATCCGCAACTACAACAAAAGTATTAAGGTAAACCTAACCATAGCATGAAACATATGGATCCAAATCAGCCCCTTACGAAGCAACACATAAACTAGGGTTTAAGCTTCTGTCACTCTAGCAACCCATCATCTACTTATTACTTCCCAATGCCTTCCTCTAGGCCCAAATAATGGTGAAGTGTCATGTAGTCGACGTTCACATAACACCACTAGAGGAGAGACAACATACATCTCATCAAAATATCGAACGAATACCAAATTCACATGACTACTAATAGCAAGACTTCTCCCATGTCCTCAGGAACAAATGTAACTACTCACAAAGCATAAACATGTTCATAATCAGAGGGGGTATTAATATGCATATAGGATCTGAACATATGATCTTCCACCAATTAAACCAACTAGCATCAACTTCAAGGAGTAATTAACACTACTAGCAACCTACTAGCACCAATCCCGGACTTGGAGACAAGAATTGGATACAAGAGATGAACTAGGGGTTTGAGAGGAGATGGTGCTGATGAATATGTTGATGGAGATTGCCCTCTCCCGATGAGAGGAGCGTTGGTGATGACGATGGCGATGATTTCCCCCTCCTAGAGGGAAGTTTCCCCGGTAGAACAGCTCCGCCGGAGCCCTAGATTGGTTCCGCCAAGGTTCCGCCTCGTGGCGGCGGAGTTTCGTCCGACAAGATGGCTTCTTATTTTTTTCCCATTAAAAGACTTCATATAGCAGAAGATGGCCACGAGAGGGCCACCAGGGGGCCCACGAGGTAGGGGGCGCGCTCCCACCCTCGTGGGCAGGGTGTGGCCCCCTGGTGAATCTCTTCCGCTGAGTATTTTTTATATATTCTGAAAATGTCTTCCGTGAAGTTTCTGGACTTTTAGAGCTGTGCAGAATAGGTCTCCAATATTTGCTCCTTTTCCAGCCCAGAATCCCAGCTGCCGGCATTCTCCCTCTTCATGTAAACCTTGTAAAATAAGAGAGAATATGCATAAGTATTGTGACATAATGTGTAATAACAGCCCATAATGCAATAAATATCGATATAAAAGCATGATGCAAAATGGATGTATCAGTGGTGGTGTAGATAAAACTCCAAGGACGAAGGCATCAGTTGATGTAGATGGAGCTGGTGGACTGGGTGCTAGAGCTGGTGGCACTGAAGCTGTAGCTGGTGCATATGAAGTTGCTTTGGTGTCTGTAACTGGCACTGCAGCAGATCTCTGTCCTCTGGACACTCTAGCAAAAGCATCAGTGGTAGACTTGCCCTTCTTCTCTTGCATTTCATCCTAAAGTTGCTCAACAACTGACTGTATCTCAGTGACCTTCACATCTAAATCATAGAACTTCTGCTCCATGATCCTCTCCAAGCTCTCCTGGTTTTGAGTCAGGGTGGCCAATCCCTTCTCAATCCTGAGAGTGGAGGCAATCAAGTAGCCAAGCTGATCTTGCTTGCTCTTTAGAAGATACTGAGATGCCTCATCAATGGTTGGCATCTTTGCAGCCTTTTCAGTCCTTGCCTTCTCCCTCTTTGCTTGTGCTTGCACAAAGATGGTTCATTCTCATCCATCACTACAATGTTGTCCTCAAAGTCTGGGTAGATGGGCATATGTTCCTTGTCCAAGAGATATGTGCCAGTCCCCATATTAGAGTTGATTGGCTCCTGGATCTGTGGGGCATACCCACAACTTCTCTTCTGATCTGCAACTGTTCTCTTTATGGTTTCCACAATTAGGCTCATGACTTTGAACTTTTGAGGCACATCAAATATGTGAAGCAGGTTAATTTCATGGCCTCTGATCATCTTTTGATCACCTGACTTTGGCAATAGAGTGTGCCTGAGGATCTAGTTGTTGTTGGCAAACCTGAGAGAAGGTAATGTACTGATCCAAATTTGTGTGTCTCAAGAGCAGCATCTGGGATCTCTCTGTACATATGTGACATGGTGTTGTGATCCTTCTTCTTGGCATAGACATCCAAGTCATCTTAATTCTCCTCGGGAGCATTGATCAATTTTGCCCATTCTTCAACTGTTGACTGGTACCTAGTACCTTCAGACATCCAGACAATCCTTCCATCTGGGTAGAAATGAGCTGTGGAGTAGAATTGCATAATAAGCTCATCATTCCACTTTATGAGCTTCTGAGCCACAAACTCATCAACTCCACATGCCTTGAAGCTGTCATATACACCAGGGAAGTGATCCTCATTTTCCTCAATGAATTTCCAATCAACCCATCTCATGTCACACACTATGGGCTTCTTGTCAAGTAAAACAGTCTCATA